>NC_058523.1:345275947-345575947 GCF_904849725.1 Hordeum vulgare subsp. vulgare
GTCATACTCAACAAAGTTAAAAGCAAAGCATAAAAATGAGAGAGGTGCTCTCTAATTGGTGCTTTTATAAGACGAGGATGACTCAACAGGAACATAAATAGACAGGCCCTTCGCAGAGGGAAGCATTGATTTGCACAGGTGCCAGAGCTCAAGCTTTGAAAACAGAGATAATAATTTTGGGTGGCATGCTTTCATTGTCAACGCAATGACTAAGAGTTCTCAACATCTTCCACGCTACACATGCTATAGGCGGTTCCCAAACAGAAAAGTAAAGTTTTGACTCCCCCACCACCAATCAATCACACTCCACGGCTAGCCGAATCCTCGGGTACCGTCCATACCAACATCAATCCAGGGGGAGTTTTGTTTGCAATTATCTTTTCGATTTCAGCATGAAACTGGGAATTCCAATTACCGGCCCCTTTCTCTTGAATGATAGTGAATAAACACATATCGAGGATAACACGCCTAGCATGGAAGATACTGATAGCCCCCTGTCACCACATGAGCGGTTCGGGCATGCAAAACAGATTATTTCTTGAAGGTTTAGAGAGTGGCACATGCAAATTTACTTGGAACGGCAGGTAGATACCGCAAATAGGTAGTTATGGTGGACTCATATGGAACAAGTTTGGGTTTATGGAAGTGGATGCACAAGCAGTATTCCCGCTTAGTACAAGTGAAGGCTAGCAGAAGACTGGGAAGCGACCAACTAGAGAGCGACAACAGTCATCAAAATGCATTGAGATTAAATAACATTGAGTGCAAGCATGAGTAGGACATAAATCACCATGAACATGAATATCATAGAGCCTATGTTGATTTTGTTTCAACTAGATGCGTGAACATGCGCCAAGTCAAGCCACTTGAAACATTCAAAGGAGGATACGATCCCATCATACTACATCATAGTCCTCTCAAAATTCATGTTGGCAACCAAGACAAACCATTATAAGCTCCTAGCTAATTAAGCATGGCATCAGCAACTATGATCTCTAAGTTGTCATTGCAAACATGTTTCTGTCACAACAAAGCTGAATCAGGCACGATGAGCTAGTCATATTTACAAAAACAAAATAGATCGAGTTCATACCAGCTTTTCCAGGCTCAGTCACTTTATCATATATCGTCATTATTTCCTTTCACTTGCACAGCCGAACGATGTGAACAATAATAAGAGTGCTCGTGCATTGGACTAAGCTGGAATCTGCACGCAAACACAAAGGAGAAGACAAAGTAATATGGCTCTATGACAACTAAACATGTATGCATGCAAGAGCCACTAAACATTGTAACCATGGTCTTCTACCTTGACCCAAAGAAAAAAAGAAAACTATTTACACGGGAAAGCTCCCAACAAGCAAAAGAAGAAAAAGGAAATCTTTTTGGGTTTTCTCAAACTAGACAGACACAAGAAAAGAAAACGAGAAAAATAAAATAAACTAGCATGGATGATACAATGGCAAAGTGTGAACACCGACGAACAAAGTGAAAGCATAAGCAAGAATGTAAAGTCGGTGAGAACACGTACTCCCCCAAGCTTAGGCTTTTGGCCTAAGTTGGTCTACTCCCAAGGATGGTCCGGGCGATACCCAAAATCATAATGAGGGTTGTACGGGAGCGCTACGGCCACTGCCTGAATAGCTGCCTCACGGAGACGAGCAACCTTTGCCTCCCTCTCATACTCTTCTGCCTCTCCTCTGGTTATGTAATATCTCCGTTTTACCTGATTCATCATCCCTCTCAAGGAACTGATAGCGTGTCAAAGTGGTGCGATCAAGGAAAGTTTTATGAAGCGGGGGATCTCCTTCGCAGATGGGTACTCCAAGAAAATTTGCTATGCGAGTGGCATAGATCCCACCAAAGAAAGCCCCTTCATTAGCATTGTATTCAACCTCCTTTCTATAATAGCTCCCATGTTGAAACTTTTATCACCCATTACTGCGTTCTTAAGAATACTAAGGCCGGGTGCGCAGAGGTGAGAATGATCAATCTTGCCATTAATGCATCTGCCAATGAAGAGGGCAAAATAATGCAAGGCGGGAAAATGAATGCTCCCCATGGTAGCCTGTGTAATATCTCTAGTTTCTCCGACAGTTATACCAGAGAAAAAAACTCTAACCAAAGATTTAGGAGGATCATTCAGACTACCCCAAATAGGTATCTTGCAAATTCTATCGAAATCCTCTAAATCCATGGTATACGATCTGTCATAGAGATCGAATGGTACAGATGTATCACGGCCAACTGAAAATTTGAATCTACGAACAAAAGAGGCAGTGAGAGCAACATACTGTTCACATTTATCGGAGATGAATTCTTCGAGTCCGACGTTGTGAACAAGTGTATCAAACTCGTCTTTGAAACCTGCCTCAATCATGAATTCATCAGAAGGCCATTCACATGGTTGTACCTGTGCGTTCCTTGGTTGGTAAGGATCAGGCTCCCGAATTGCAAGACGGGGGCCTCTCTTGCTTGAGGAACCACCATGATAGTTTCTCCTGAACATCTTCCTTTTCTGAAATTTTCAGTGACCCAAAGGAAAAGTGAAAAAGGCTCAACTAAACTTGTAACAACTACTCCCACAAGTGCCTAGAGGCCATATTACGCATCAAAACTACTTGGGACCAGCTAAAATTAGCATGCAAAGCTCAAGAACAGGGTCACCAAGGTAGCAAAAATACGCGAAGTATAAGGCACTAGAGCAAAAACTAATTGGACCAATGGAGGAGTCACTTACCAATGAGTAATTTCCCCAAAACAGTTCGGAGATGGTGCTTTGAGCAAGGAGATCGAAAATCCCAGCAAGAAGAGCAAGAACACGGGTTTGAGCTGCGAAATGATTTTTTCTAGAGGTGGGAGAAGCAGATGGGGTGCGCGTGGGCCCCACAAGCCACGTAGGCGCGGCCAGGGGGTGCCCGCGCCTCCAGGGCTTGTGGCCCACTGGTGCAGCCCCCAGACTAGCTCTTCGTCCCAGTATTTTTCAAAAATTCCACAAAAAATCATACTTCATTTTTAGGACGTTCGGAGAACTTCTATTTTTGGGGTACTCTTCCACGGGACGCTAAAACAGAAAACAGGGAAAACTAAACTAAGTCTATCATTTTTCTTCTAAGCAACTGAAGGTGAAAGCTTGGAACAGAGGTTTGTGACTCCTCCATTCATCCATCTCATGGTCATCGAAAGAAATCCGTCAATGAGGTTGATCAAGTCTCCTTGAGAAACTTTTTTGAATCGCAAAAGAGAACGGAGAATTTTCGAATAGTCACTAGGTTACCTCAATGGGGATGTGTATCTCCCCAACAAGCAAATCATACTTCATCTTAACAAGAGGAATAGGGCATTCAAAGCTCCCAATAAGAATCGATGAAGTTTTTTCGATAGCATTGATGCAGTGTACTCGATATTCTTTCTTCGGAAAGTGCATCGTATGCTCATTACCGTTGACATGGAAAGTGACATTGCCTTTGTTGCAATCTATAACAGCCCCTGCAGTGTTTAAAAAGGGTCTTCCGAGGATGACCGCCATGGCATCATCCTCGGGAATATCCAGAATAACAAAGTCTGTTAAGATAGTGATGTTAGCAACCACAACAGGCACATCCTCGCAAATGCCGATAGGGAAAGCAGTTGATTTGTCGGCCATTTGCAGAGAAATTTCAGTGGATGTCAACTTATCCAGTTCAAGTCTACGATAAAGAGAGATAGACATAACACTAACACCGGCTCCAAGATCGCATAAAGCAGTTCTAACGTAGTTGCCTTTAATGGAGCAAGGTATAGTGGGCACATCGAGATCACCTAGTTTCTTAGGAGTTCCACCCTTGAAGGTATAATTAGCGAGCATGGTGGAAATCTCAACCTCAGGTATCCTCCTCTTATTAGTCACAATATCTTTCATGTACTTAGCATACGGAGACATTTTGAGCATATCCGTCAAAAGCATTTGCAGAAAGACAGGTCTGATCATTTCAACAAAGCGCTCAAAATCCTCATCATCCTTTTTCTTGGATGGTTTGGGAGGAAAGGGCATGGGTTTCTGAACCCATGGTTCCCTTTCTTTACCATGCTTCCTAGCAGCGAAGTCATTCTTATCATATCTCATATTCTTAGGCTGTGGGTTATCAAGATCAGGCTCAATCTCCACATCCTTATCATTGCTAGGTTGAGCATCATCATGAATATCACTATTGATATTATCATTAGGCTCATGTTCATCGCCAGATTGTGTTTCAGCATCAGAGACAGAGACATCGTTTGGACTCTCAGCTGTAGCAGCAACAGGGTTGCTAGCGTGTAGGTTCCTATCATCGTTCTTCTTCTTCCTAGGATGACTAGGTGCATCAGTGCTAACTCCTTGAGAATCTTGTTCAATTCTCTTTGGATGACCCTCAGGATACAAGGGTTCTTGGGTCATTCTACCGCCTCTAGTGATGACTTTGGCAGAATTATCATTCAACTCATCGTGCAAGTCATTCTGAGCTTTAAGTACTTGTTCTACCTGAGTGGTAACCATAGATGCATGTTTACTCAGAAGCTTAAGATCATTAACATTTCTGTCCACACAAGCACTTAAATGACTAAGCATACGAGCATTCTATTCCAATTGTCTGCTAACATAATCATTGAAACTCTGTTGTTTGGCAACAAAGTTATCAAATTCATCGAGGCATAAGCTAGCAGGTTTATCAAAAGGAATATCACTCTCATCAAACCTACGCAGAGAATTTACTTCTACTACCTGTGTCGGGTTATCAAGACCATGGATCTCTTCGATAGGTGGTAGATTTTTGACATCTTCAAATTTAATGCCTTTCTCTCGCATAGATTTCTTAGCTTCTTGCATATCTTCGGGACTGAGGAATAGAATACCTCTTTTCTTCGGAGTTGTCTTAGGAGGTGGTTCGGGAATAGTTCAAGCATTCTCATTGCACAAGATGTTATTCAGTAGAATCTCAGCTTGTTCTACGGTTCGTTCCCTAAAAACACAATCGGCACAACTATCTAGGTGGTCTTTGGAAGCATCAGTAAGTCCATTATAGAAGATATCAAGTATTTCATTCTTCTCAAGAGGGTGATCAGGCAAAGCATTCAGTAGCTGGATAAGCCTCCCCCAAGCTTGTGGGAGACTCTCTTCTTCAGCTTGAGCAAAGTTGTATATTTCATGCAAGGCAGCTTGCTTCTTATGGGCAGGGAAATATTTTTCAAAGAAGTAGTAGACCATATCCTCGGGGCTACGCACACAACCAAGAGCAAGAGAAGTGAACCAGGTCTTAGCATCATCCTTTAGCGAGAAAGGAAACAGCTTGAGGATATAGTAGTGGCGGATCTTTTCCTCACTCGTGAATAGGGTGGCTATATCGTGCTGTTTGGTAAGATGGGCTACAACCGTTTCAGACTCATAATCATGAAAAGGATCAGATTCGACCAGAGTGATTAACTCAGGGTCGACACAGAATTCGTAATCCTTATCGGTCACAAAGATAGGCGAAGTAGCAAACTTCGGGTCGTATTTCATCCTAGCGTTCAGAGATTTTTCTTTCCACTTGCGCAGTAATTTCTCAACATCATAGCTATCCTTACACGCAAGAAAGTCCTCAGCTATCTCTCCCTCCATAACATAGCACTCAGGCATATCAGACAATTCAATCATAATAGCAGGTTCTACTTCAATGGTATCAGCAGTTTCAGAAGTATCATCACGTCTAGCAGCAACCCTAGCAATTTGTGCATCAAGGAATGCACCTAGTGGCAAAGCAGTATCAGACATAGCATCGTTAGGCAAAGCAGTATCAAGCATAGCATCATTAGGCAAAGCAGTATCAAGCATAGCATCATCATAAGCATCATGGGCAGCAGAACTAGCATCATCAAGCACATGCGACATATCAAGATTTCTAGTAGGAGATGGTGTCGCGAACTTACTCATAACTGAAGCTGAATCAAGTGCAGAGCTAGATGGCAGTTCCTTACTGATGACCCATAAGTATAGGGGATCAATCGTAGTCCTTTCGATAAGTAAGAATGTCGAACCCAATTCGTAGCGAGCAACAAGTAACAAAAGTAGCAACGGTGCAGCAAGGTGGCCCAATCCTTTTGTAGAAAGGGACAAGCCTGGACAAAGTCTTATAGGAGGAAAAACACTCCCGAGGACACACGGAAATTTCTGTCATGCTAGTTTCATCATGTTCATATGATTCGCGTTCGTTACTTTGATAGTTTGATATGTGGGTGGACCGGCTCTTGGGTACTTTCCTTACTTGGACAACCATCCCACTTATGATTAACCCCTCTCGCAAGCATCCACAACTACGAAAGAAGAATTAAGACAAAGTCTAACCATACCATTAAACTACTGGATCCAAATCAGCCCCTTACGAAGCAACGCATAAACTAGGGTTTAAGCTTCTGTCACTCTAGCAACCCATCATCTACTTACTACTTCCCAATGCCTTCCTCTAGGCCCAAATAATGGTGAAGTGTTATGTAGTTGACGTTCACATAACACCACTAGAGGAAAAACAACATACAACATATCAAATTACCGAACGAATACCAAATTCACATGACTACTATTAGCATGACTTATCCCATGTCCTCAGGAACAAAAGTAACTACTCACAAAGCATAATCATATTCATGACCAGAGAGGTAATGAGTAGCATCAAGGATCTGAACATAAACTCTTCCACCAAATAATCCAACTAGCATCAACTACAAAGAGTAATCAACACTACTAGCAACCTTACAAGTACCAATCGGAGTCGCGAGACGGAGATTGGTTACAAGTGATGAACTAGGGTTTGGATATGAGATGGTGCTGATGAAGATGTTGATGGTGACGAGTCCCCTCCAATGAGAGGAATGTTGGTGATGATGATGGCGATGATTTCCCCCTATGGGAGGGAAGTTTCCCCGGCAGGATCGTCCTCCCGGAGCTCTAGATTGGTTCTGCTCAAGTTCCGCCTCGTGGCGGCGACGAATCCATGAAAAAGGTCCTCCTTGATTTTTTCCTGGACGAAACCCTTCATATAGCAAAAGAGGAAGGCAAGTGGGCCAGCAGGTTGCCCACAAGCCCTCATGGCGCGGCCTGGGGGGTGGCCGCGCCATGCAGGCTTGTAGCCAACCCCTGGCGCCCCTCCGGCACTTCTTCAGCCCAGTATTTTTGATAAATCCATAAAAAAACCCTTGTTGATTTTCATGGCGTTTGGAGTTGCGCAGAATAGGTATCTCAACTTTGCTCCACTTTCAGGCCAGAATTCTAGTTGTCGGCATTCTCCCTCTTCATGTAAACCTTGCAAAATAAGAGAGAGAAAAGCATAAGAATTGTACCGTGAAGTGAAATAACAGCCAAAGAAGCGGTAAATATCAACATGAAAACATGATGCAAAATGGACGTATCAACTCCCCCAAGCTTAGACCTCGCTTGTCCTCAAGCGAAAGCCTAGCTCAATAAATATGTCCACATGTTTAGGGAGAGAGGTGTGGACAAAACACGATACGAACATACATGCATCATGATCAAGATCAGAACAGCAATACCAACATATAATCTCTCATGCTAAAGTGATAATTGCTTCACAAAGTAAAGCATGGATCAAGAACCTTACCGAGAAGTAACAACCGATAGCCTTTAGTCATTGAAGCAATTGCAACTTATCACAACATCAGAAAGAGTCAAATAAGAGCTTGTAAAGCAAATCCACATACTCAATCATTCTTTCGTTCTCTACAATTGCTACAACTCACGTGGTACTCATGAGATCAAAGTTTCAGCTGGACACAAAGAAAGATAGGGGCTTAAAGTTTTGCCTCCCAACTACTCACCTCAAGGGTAATGTCAACAATAATAATTCATGAATGCCTGCCTCCAAGTTGACATATGAATATAGATCTTTCCCTAGCATATGACGTTAGCCAAGATAAAGGCGAAATAAGGAATTGGTGAAGATCACCATGACTCTTTCAAGGGCAAAAACTAAAGGTACAAGATAGGCCCTTCGCAGAGGGAAGCAGAGGTTGTCATGTGCTTTTGAGGTTTGGATGCGTGTCCTCTTAGTGCGGAGGAACGTCACTTTATATTGCCCCCTGTGATAAAGAACTTTATTATGCAGTCTGTCGCTTTTATGTCTTCCTCATCACAGGTTCGTACAATGCTTATTTTCCACACACTAATAGATCATACATATTAGAGAGCAATTTTTATTGCTTGCACTGATGACAACTTACTTGAGGGATCTTATTCAATCCATAGGTAGGTATGGTGGACACTCATGGCAAAACTGGTTTGAAGGTTTATGGATGCACAAGTAGTATCTCTACTTGGTGCGGGAGGTTTGGCTAATATGAGGTGGAAGCAATCGTCACATGCTAAGGGATCTCTAATCATATAACATTGTTCGGAGCCAAGCAAACACAATTCATTATGTTGTCTTCCTTGTCCAACATCTACTTCTAGGCATGCAATAGTTTAGTGAGTGTTCACAATCATAGATGGTGTCAGAGATGATATATTTATATGTGAACCTCTCCTTCCTTATCACTTCCTATTAATTGCAACAATGACCAAGGTCTACGTTTGCCTTCCCTCAACAAGTTTAAATCCTCATTCTTTTTATATGTGAAGCCATCACTTTCCATAAGATCATTACATGATCTTTCATGCTTTTGTTCTATTCTCACTCTTTTGATCATGGCAAGAGGCAAAGACCTTCAACTAAGACACTCTTTATTATATGGCTCACGAGCTCGAATACATCAGGGGTGACACAAAGCAAAACTCAAAACTAAAACACTAAGACTTTTAAACTACTAGAGAAAAAGAAAACTGAAAAGGAACAAACTAAAACAAAGGTAAAAGCAAAAGATGTGATGGTGATACGATACCAGGGCAACTCCCCCAAGCTTGGCACAAGCCAAGGGGATTACCCATACCAATGCTCAGTTGTCTTCCTTTGGTGGTGATGGTGGTGGAGTTGTTGAAGAGGTCTTGAGTTTGTTTAATTTCCACTTGAGCATAAAATTATGCTCCCTCATATCATCATTTTCCTCTTCAAGAGTCAACACCCTTTGGCATAATTCCTGCTTACTCTCCTACAAGAAACGAGAAGGGATAAAGAAGGTCTTAGGCTTATTCCTTGAGTCAGGGAGGCTCGACTTCTTGAACTCCACGTGAGTGTGTCCAGGTTGAGGTAGAGGAGCCTCCTCTTCATCGGAACTTGTTTTTTCCTTCCCCTTCGGATCATAATCTTCTTCCTCGTCAGTGGTCCAGCCATAAGGATCCACGTCCCCATAGACCTTGGGGTTAGCGAGGTAATCAGCCACATAGCTCTCCCCTCTGAATCCTGAGAAGACATCTTGACCTAGATCTGCGACAGAAAACAGGCTCGAAACAAAAAAACAGAGGAAATATGCGTGATGGAGGGGTCAGACCAAAGGGAAGTATATATAATGATTTGTTTTCAGACCAGAAGGAGTACCCTGCACGAAAACGGAGTCCGGGAGGCACAGGAGGTGGCCACAAGCCCTCACAGCGCAGTGAGGGGGTGGGCCCGTGCCGTGCAGGCTTGTCGCCTCCTCGCGCACTTTCCGAACTACTTCCAATTTTTGTATTTTTTCAAATATTCCAAAACGAAGAAAAATTCCTACTCGAAAAGTTTTGGACTCTGTTTTCTTACCGAATCACATACCTCTTCGTTTTCAGAGTCTGAAACAGGCTGATAAATGTCCCTTAGGTATTCTTCCGGAGTTATGGTATTGATAATATTACTTTCAACATTTATGGGAGTACCTGAGATATAATGCTTTATTCTCTGCCCATTTACAACTCTCGGACAATTACCCTCCGTGTTGTTGATCTTGATAGCACCGGAACGATATACTTCCTCAACAACATAGGGACCTTCCCATTTAGAGAGAAGCTTGCCTGCAAAGAATCTTAAACGAGAGTTATATAGCAAGACATAATCACCTACATTGAACTCACGCTTTTGTATCCTCTTATCATGCCACCTCTTAACCTTCTCTTTGAATGACTTGGCATTCTCATATGCCTGAGTTCTCCATTCATCAAGCGAGCTAATGTCAAATAACCTCTTCTCATCGGCAAGTTTGAAATCAAAGTTGAGCTCTTTGATTGCGCAATAAGCTTTATGCTCTAGCTCAAGAGGTAAGTGACATGCTTTCCCATACACCATTTTGTACGGAGACATGCCCATGGGATTCTTATAGGCAGTCCTATAAGCCCACAGTGCATCATCGAACTTCTTAGACCAATTCTTTCTAGACCTGTTGACAGTCTTTTGCAGAATCAGTTTAATCTCTCTATTACTTAGCTCTACTTGACCACTGGACTGAGGGTGGTAGGGAGACGCAATTCTATGGTTGAAATCGTACTTAGCGAGCATTTTACGGAAAGCACCATGAATGAAGTGTGAACCACCGTCGGTCATTAGATATCTAGGGACTCCAAATCTAGGGAAGATAACTTCTTTGAGCATCTTGATAGAGGTGTTGTGATCAGCACTACTAGTGGGGATAGCTTCTACCCACTTAGTGACATAATCAACAGCAACTAGGATATGAGTATACCCGTTGGATTTTGGAAAAGGTCCCATATAATCAAAGCCCCAAACATCAAATGGTTCAATGACAAGTGAATAGTTCATAGGCATTTCCTGACGTTTGCTAATATTACCTATTCTTTGACATTCGTCACAAGACAAGACAAACTTACGGGCATCCTTGAAGAGAGTGGGCCAATAGAAACCTGATTGCAATACCTTGTCGCAGTTCTGTCTCCCGCATGGTGTCCTCCGTAGGCCTCGGAGTGACACTTCTGTAGGATCTGTCCCTGTTCATGTTCAGGTACACAACATCTAATAACACCATCTACTCCTTCCTTATAAAGGTGAGGATCATCCGAGAAGTAATGTCTCAAGGTAAAGAAGAATTTCTTATTTTGCTGGTACGTGAAACTAGGTGGTATATATGTGGCAACGATATAGTTTGCATAATCAGCATACCACGGTGCACTACGTGAAGCATTGATGACATTCAATTGCTCATCGGGAAAGCTATCATCAATAGGTTGTGGGTCATCAAGAACGTTCTCCAACCTAGACAAGTTATCTGCTACTGGGTTATCAACACCCTTTCTGTCGACAACGTGCAAATCAAATTCTGGTAGCAAGAGAACCCATCTGATAAGTCTAGGTTTAGCGTCTTTCTTCTCCATGAGGTACTTAATAGCAGCATGATCAATGTGAATAGTGACTTTGGAATGAACTATGTAAGACCTGAACTTTTCACATGCAAACGCGACTACTAAAAACTCCTTCTCCGTATCAGCATAGTTTCTCTGGGCACTGTCTAGAGTTTTACTAGCGTAGTGAATAACATTCAACTTCTTATCGACTCTTTGCCCTAGAAAAGCACCAACAACATAATCACTAGCGTCACACATGATCTCAAAAGGTAGGTTCCAATCAGGTGGTTGAACAATAGGTGCAGTTAGCAAAGCCCTCTTAAGTATTTCGAAGGCTTCCTCACAATCATCATCAAAAACAAAAGGGATATCCTTTTGTAAGAGATTGGTAAGAGGCCTAGAAATCTTAGAGAAGTCTTTGATGAACCTTCTATAGAAACCAGCATGACCAAGGAAACTTCTTATACCTTTGATATATGTGGGGTATGGCATCTTCTCGATTGCATCAACCTTAGCCTTATCGACTTGAATACCTCTTTCGGAAATTTTATGTCCTAGGACGATGCCTTCATTAACCATAAAGTGGCACTTCTCCCAATTCAAGACAAGATTGGTGTCTTTACATCTCTGCAAGACTCGATCAAGGTTGCTGAGGCAATCATCAAAGGAAGACCCGTAAACGGAAAAGTCATCCATGAAAACCTCGACAATCTTTGCACAAAAGTCAGAGAATATAGCCATCATACATATTTGAAAGGTGGCAGGTGCATTACATAAGCCAAAAGGCATACGTCTATAAGTAAAGGTACCGAAAGGGCAGGTGAAAGTGGTTTTCTCCTGATCAGATTGTGCAACTGGTATTTGGTTGAAACCAGAATAAACGTCTAGAAAGCAGAAGTGTGTGTGTTTGGACAGTCTTTCTAGCATTTGGTCGATAAAAGGCAAAGGGTAATGATCTTTCCTAGTGGCTTTATTCAATTTCCTAAAATCGATCACCATCCTATAGCCAGTAATAATCCTCTGTGGGATCAATTCATCCTTATCATTAGGGACAATGGTAATGCCTCCCTTCTTAGGAACGCAATGCACCGGACTCACCCAATCGCTATGAGCAACAGGATAGATGATACCTGCTTCCAGTAGCTTTAGTATTTCTTTTCTCACTACTTCTTTCATCTTAGGATTCAATCTCCTTTGATGATGAGCAACTGGTTTGAAGTCAGGATCAGTTTTAATCTTGTGCTGGCATAGGGTAGGAATAATGCCCTTAAGATCATCAAGAGTATATCCAATAGCAGCACGGTGCTTCCTCAGAGTTTTTAGCAACTTGTTTTCTTCATGCTCTGAGAGGCTAGCACTAATTATAACCGGATATATCTCTTTTTCATCAAGATAAGCATACTTAAGAGTATCAGGAAACTGTTTAAGCTCGAACACAGGATCACCCTTTGGTGGGGGTGGATCCCCAAGCAGTTCAACAGGCGGATTATACTTAAGGATAGGATATTGTTCTAAGACAACTCTATCTATCTCATCCCTTTCATCCATATGCATATCATTTTCATGCTCAAGCAAGTATTCCTCTAAGGGATCAGTAGGAGGCACGGCAATAGAGGCTAAGGCAATAGTTTCATCCCTACTAGGCAACTCCTTTTCATGAGGTTGTCTACCAAACTTAGAGAAATTGAACTCATGTGACACGCCTTCAAAGCCAACAGTGACAGTTTGCTTCTCACAGTCAATATGAGCATTGACGGTATTGAGAAAAAGGTCTGCCAAATATGATGGGACAAAAGCTATCTTGTGCAGTAGCAAGAACGAGGAAATCAACAGGATACTTTGTTTTACCACACAAGACTTCAACATCCCTAACAATTCCCACAGGGCAGATAGTATCTCTATTGGCAAGCTGAATAGTGACATCAATGGGCTCTATCTCAACAGGTGCAATCTCGTCTTTGATTTCATCATATAAGGATTGAGGTATTGCACTAACACTAGCACCCACGTCACATAAACCATGATAACAATGATCTCCTATCTTAACAGAAACCACAGGCATGCCAACAACATGCCTATGTTTGTCTCTAATGTGAGGTTTAGCAATTCTAGAAGCATCTTCACATAAGTGAATATTATGTCCCTCAACATCGTCGGACAGAAGATCTTTGATAATAGCAATGCTAGGTTCAACTCTAATTTTCTCAAGGGGTGTAGGTGTTCTAATATAGCCTCTACGTATCACAGTTGAAGCTTTAGAATGATCCTTCATCCTAACAGGGAAAGGTGGTTTCTCAATGTAAGCACTGGGAACAATAGGATCATTATAGGCAATGACTTTCTCTTCAACTGGAGTGGGTTTAACTACATTGACTTCTAAAGGAGGATGATATTTAAACCACTTCTCTTTGGGGAGATCAATATGAGCAGCAAAGGATTCACACAATGAAGCTACTATCTCAGAGTCAAGTCGATACATAGCGCTAAAATCACTAAAGGTATTTGTCTCAACAAAGGATTTAACGCAATCAAACATGAAATTCATACCTGACTCCTTACCTTCTTCAAGCTCCCAATCTTCAGAGTTGCGTGTAATTCTCTCCAATAAATTCCATTTGAAGTCAATATCTTTCTTCATAAAAGAACCGATACAAGAAGTGTCAAGCATGGTGCGATCATCATGAGAGAGCCGAGCATAGAAGTTCTAGATGATAATTTCTCTCGAGAGCTCATGATTGGGGCATGAATATAACATTGATTTAAGCCTCCCCAAGCTTGAGCAATGCTTTCTTTGTCACGAGGCCAAAAATTGTAAATATAATTCTGATCACGATGTACTAAATGCATAGGATAAAACTTTTGATGAAATTCCAATTTCAACCGATTGTCATCCCATGATCCAGTATCATCACATAGCCTATACCATGCCAACGCCTTATCCTTCAAAGATAAAGGAAAGACCTTCTTCTTGACCTCATCCTCAGGAAAAAACCGCAAGCTTAAATAAACCACAAACTTCATCTACATAGATTAGATGCAAGTCTGGATGTGTTATTCCATCTCCTGTAAAAGGATTAGCCAGTAGTTTCTCAAGCATACCCGAAGGAAATTCAAAGCAAATATTTTCAGTAGGTGCAGCAGGTTGAGGAGTAACTCTTCGTGCTTCCGTTCGAGGTGAAGATACCCCGAACAAGCCCCTCAAAGGATTAGTATCCATAGTGACAAGTGACAATAAATTTCAGCACACTATATGAATGTTTCCTTACCAAATTCCACTTACCAAAGGCGCTTCACTCCCCGGCAACGACGCCAGAAAAGAGTCTTGATGACCCACAAGTATAGGGTATCAATCGTAGTCCTTTTGATAAGTAAGAGTGTCGAACCCAACGAGGAGCAGAAGGATCTGACAAGTGGTTTTCAGCAAGGAAAAATTTGCAAGCACTAAAATTGTCGGTAACAAGTGATTGTGTGGTGAGATGATTCGTAGCGAGCAACAAGTAACAAAAGTAGAAACGGTGCATCAAGGTGGCCCAATCTCTTTTGTAGCAAGGGACAAGCCTGGACAAAGTCTTATAGGAGGAAAAACCCTCCCGAGGAGACAGGGGAATTTCTGTCATGCTAGTTTCATCATGTTCATATGATTCGCGTTCTTTACTTTGCTAGTTTGATATGTGGGTGGACCGGCGCTTGGGTACTGCCCTTACTTGGACAAGCATCCCACTTATGATTAACCCCTCTCGCAAGCATCCGCAACTACGAAATAAGAATTAAGACAAAGTCTAACCATACCATTAAACTAGTGGATCCAAATCAGCCCCTTATGAAGCAACGCATAAACTAGGGTTTAAGCTTCTGCCACTCTAGCAACCCATCATCTACTTACTACTTCCCAATGCCTTCCTCTAGGCCCAAATAATGGTGAAGTTTTATGTAGTCGACGTTCACATAACACCACTAGAGGAAAAAAACATACAACATATCAAATTACCGAACGAATACCAAATTCACATGACTACTATTAGCATGACTTATCCCATGTACTTAGGAACAAAAGTAACTACTCACAAAGCATAATCATATTCATGACCAGAGAGGTAATGAGTAGCATCAAGGATCTGAACATAAACTCTTCCACCAAATAATCCAACTAGCATCAACTACAAAGAGTAATCAACACTACTAGCAACCTTACAAGTACCAATCGGAGTCGCGAGACGGAGATTGGTTACAAGTGATGAACTAGGGTTTGGAGATGAGATGGTGTTCATGAAGATGTTGATGGTGACGAGTCCCCTCCGATGAGGGGAGTGTTGGTGATGATGATGGCGACGATTTCCCCCTTCGGGAGGGAAGTTTCCCCGGCAGGATCGTCCTGTCGGAGCTCTAGATTGGTTCTGCTCAAGTTCCGCATCGTGGCAGCGGCGAATCCATGAAAAGCTCCTCCTTGATTTTTTTCCTAGACGAAACCCTTCATATAGCAAAAGAGGGGGGCAAGTGGGCCAGCAGGTTGCCCACAAGCCCTCATGGCGCGGCCTGGGGGGGGCCGCACCGTGCAGGCTTGTGGCCAACCCCTGGCGCCCCTCTGGCACTTCTTCGGTCCGGTATTTTTGATAAATTCGTAAAAAATCCTCGTTGATTTTTACGACGTTTGGAGTTGCGCAGAATAGGTATCTCAACTTTGCTCCACTTTCAGGCCAGAATTCCAGTTGCCGGCATTCTCCCTCTTCATGTAAACCTTCCAAAATAAGAGAGAAAAAGCATAAGAATTGTACCGTGAAGTGAAATAACAGCCAAAGAAGCGATAAATATCAACATGAAAACATGATGCAAAATGGACGTATCACTTACCTGTCCTCGTAGTTGAGGGCAAGACTTTAGTTCTTGAATCTATTGGATTCCTCATAGTGACCAGGAGACGTAAATCCCAAGTGACGCAGAGAATATAGTTGTGCTTCCCCGGCAACGGTGCCAGAAAAAGGTCTTGATAACCCACAAGTATAGGGGATCGCAACAGTTTTCAAGGTTAGAGTATTCAACCCAAATTTATTGATTCGACTCAAGGGGAAGCGAAAGAATATTCTCAAGTATTAGCAGTTGAGTTGTCAATTCAACCACACCTGAAAGACTTGGTATCTGCAGGAAAGTATGAGTAGCAAAGTAGGGTGATAGCAGCAGTAGCAACAGTAACTAGTAGCAGCAAAGTAACAGCAGTAGCAATAGAGTAACAGTAGCAGAAGTGACAGCAGTAGCAACAAAGTAACATAGCAAGGACCAGTAGTAAAAGACTCGTAGGCATTGGATCGGTGATGGATGATTATGCCGGATGTGATTCATCATGTAACAGCTATAACACGGAGAGATAAGTAACTAGCTCCAGTTCATCAATCTAATGTAGGCATGTATTCCGTATGTAGTCATACGTGCTTAGGAAAAAGAACTTGCATGACATATATTGTCCATCCCTCCTGTGGTAGCGGGGTCCTAATGGAAACTACGGGATATTAAGGTTCTCCTTTTAATAAAGAACCGGACCAACGCATTAACACTTGGTGAATACATGAACTCCTCATACTATGGTCATTTCCGGGAGTGGTTCCAGCTATTGTCACTCCGGGGTTGCCGGGTCATAACACATAGTAGGTGACTACAACTTGCAAGATAGGATCTAAAACACACATACATTGGCGACAACATAATAGGTTCAGATCTAAAATCATGGCACTCGGGCCCTAGTGACAAGTAGTAAGCATGGCAAAGTAGTAGCAACATCAATCTCAGAACATAGTGGATACTAGGGGATCAATCCCCGTCAAAACTAACTCGATTACATGATAGATCTCATCCAAGCCATCACCATCCAGCAAGCCTATGATGAGATTACTCACGAACGGTGAAGAGCATCATGGAATTGGCGATGAAGGAAGGTTGGTGATGACGATGGCGACGATCTCCCCTCTCCGGAGCCCAGAACGGACTCCAGATCTGCCCTCCAGAGGAAGAACAGGAGGTGGCGGCGCCTCCGTATCGTAAAACGCGATGAACTCTTCTCCTCGATTTTTTTCTGGGTGACACGGACTAAATAGAGCTGGATTTGGAGGCGGTGGAGCAACGTGGGCCCCACAAGACTGCCAGGCATGGCCAGGGGGCCCGCGCCTGGTGGGCTTGTGGGCTCCACGCTCCACATCCTCTGCTGATTCTTGCGCCAGTACTTTTCATTAATTCCAGAAAAATTCTCCATAAATTTTCAGGTCATTCCGAGAACTTCTATTTCTGCGCAAAAACAACACCATGGCAATTCTGCTAAAAACAGCGTTAGTCCGGGTTAGTTCCATTCAAATCATGCAAATTAGAGTCCAAAACAAGGGCAAAAGAGTTTGGAGAAGTAGATACGACGGAGACGTATCAGGACTCATCTTCCAGCTCATGTTGACTGGCTTGCTATAGGAGGAGTCACCCCTCTTCGGGGACCTCTACTACCACCAGTCAGGGGACCAAGGCCACACCCGTGTCCTTACGGTTCTCAGGGGTCTCAGGCTTGAGTTTTTCCTAATCCGCGGGTTCAGCTCCCAGGCCATGGAGGCAACCTTTATGAGATGTTTTATGCGGATGCTTGAACCCGTGAGTGGAAGAGTAGTATTGTATTAGTTGTACTTCCACAGTCATGTGTGTCTTGTGGAGTATGACTATGTTGTGAGATGAGTTCCGGAGGCATAGGTAAATAATGTATAGGAAGCTTGGAAAGCCTCTGATGAGTAGTATCATCTTTTCAGTAGTTTGCCCTTCAGTTTGAGGTTGTACTGAACTATGTAATGGTGTGTATGAACCATGGTGTGTATATAGCAGTTTGCTTGTTACCATGTTGTTCGGATGTTCATTTCCGCATTCCATGTGTTGAGTGCATTCTTAATCAATAGTTAGTATTGATGTTGATCTAGTCTAAACTTTGAGTTTGTTTGCCAGGATGGTGTTTACCAGGTAGAACCGTGCCCCTAGCCATGAGCAGGGAGAAGGTAGTCAGGCAGCACAGGAGGAACTGCCTCACCCGCCTTCTCTGGCGGAGGTTATGCTCGAGGCAGAAAGAAACAAGCGGGAGACCAACCGTCTGCTAGAACGTATTGAGAAAAACATGTCTCGGCAGCCGCGAAATGACGTGGTGTCCCTCAATGACGTTGTGAAGCTGAATCCCCCGAAGTTCCATCGCTTCGTCGATCCTCTCGATGTTGATGACTGGTTGTGCAGTATATCGCACAAGATACGCTCCGCCAATGTTTCCGAGGCTGACAAGGTGACCTTCGCTGCGTATTTTTTGGAAGGCCCCGCCAATCTATGGTGGGAGAATTTTGAAGCTATGCGTCCTGCCGGACCAGCAGCCACATGGGCAGATTTTAGTGTAGCCTTCCGTCTGCACCACATTCCAGAGGGTCTGATGGACCGTAAGAGAGAGGAATTATGTGCCTTCACCCAAGGAAAGTTGACAGTGGATTCTTATAGCCGCGAGTTCAGTAATCTCGCTCGCTACGCAACTGAAGAGGTGTCCACTGACGCCAAGAAGCAAGCAAGATTCCGCAAGGGTCTCAGACCCGAACTTTGTCGTGACCTGCGCCTTCATGAATGTACAAGTTTCCAAGCTCTTGTCAACAAGGCGATCAGTGCTGAGACTGTTCATACCGACTATGAAGCCATGAAGAAGCACTCTCGCGATTCAGGCTCTTCATCCGGTTCCACGTTTCCGAAACGCAGATTGTGGGTCCTGAATAGCTCTCTGCCGCCAAGATATACCCCGAGGCCATCCTATGTGGCGCCTCAAGCGAACCAGACCAACCCTCCAGCAAAGACCTATGGTGGTCCAGCTAGCAATGTTGAACCACGTGCCAATCAAGTGATCTGTTACAAGTGTGGAGAACCAGAACACTATTCACGAGAGTGTCCTCAGAATATAGCTGCCAAGCAACTTGGGAAGTCTGTTGGGCAAGGCAAGCCGGGCAAAGCATATTATGTGAAGCCAACTCCTGCGTGTGGCCGCGTGAGTTATGTTTCAGCAGAAGAAGCTGGAGAGGATCCCGACGTCATTTTGGGTATGCTCCTTGTCAATCATCGCCCAGCGTCTGTTCTTTTTGACACCGGGTCATCTCATTCCTCCATTTCCGAAAGTTATGCGCAGTTGCATAACATGTCCTTTTGTGATATGCCAATCCCATTAGTTGTCCAAACCCCTGGTAGTAAATGGCAAACTTCTAGGATAAGCTATGACAATGAAATCCTAGTAGACAGCCTAGTTTTTCTAGCATCATTGATAGCCCTGAAATCCTCAGATATCAATATCATCTTGGGTATTTACTGGATGTAAGCTCATTATGCCAAGATTGATACCCATACTAGAAATGTTCAGCTTACCCATCCCTCGGGTGAGATAGCTAATGTCTCAACTCAAGTTCCCAAATGCCAACTCTATTCCCTCAATGATAGTCCTATTCCAGAACTTGAAGACATTCCGGTGGTCCATGACTTTTCGGATGTTTTTCTAGAAGAACTGCGAGGAATTCCACCTGACAGGGATGTAGAGTTTGTGATAGACCTTGTTCCAGGAACCGTCCCAATAGCCAGAATACCCTATAAGATGGCACCCTTAGAGCTAGCCGAACTTAAGAAACAACTAGATGAGGCCTTGAGTAAAGGTTTCATTCGTCCTAGCTCTTGTCCTTGGGCTTGTACCGTCCTCTTCGTTAAGAAGAAGGATTGAACGGATCGGATGGTTGTAGATTATCGACCGGTTAACTTGGTCACCATAAAGAACAAGTATCCGCTCCCCAGGATCAACGATCTGTAAGATCAGCTCGCTGGATCCTCGGTCTTCTACAAAATGGATTTGAGGTTGGGTTACCATCAAATCAAGATCAAGAACGGGGACATTCCAAAAATGGCTTTTGTCACTCCTTATGGCCAATACGAGTACACCGTCATGTCCTTCGGTTTAACCAATGCCCCAGCCACCTTCTCTCGCTTGATGAATTCAATCTTCATGGAGTATTTGGATAAATTCGTCGTGGTATACCTCCATGATATTCTCATCTACTCGAAGAACGAACAAGAACATGTCGAGCATCTAAGGCTGGTATTGATGAAACTTCGAGAGCATCGCCTTTATGCCAAGTTTTCAAAATGTGAATTTTGGTTACTAGAAGTGACCTATCTAGGCCATGTAATCTCTGGTAAGGGTATTGTTGTCAATCCCGAGAGAGTTCAAGTTGTCCTTGATTGGACTCAACCTGAATCGATTAAGCAAGTTAGGAGTTTTCTTGGTCTAGCGAGTTATTGTTGCCGCTTTATCGATAACTTCTCCAAGGTTGCGAAGCCTCTAACTGAACTCCTCAAGAAATATTAAAAGTTCGAGTGGACACCATAGTGTGAGCATAGCTTTCAGGAACTGAAAAGATGCCTGACTTCCGCACCTGTGTTGCTACCACCAGATTTCTCTAAGGACTTTGTTATCTATTGCGACGCCTCGTGACAAGGATTAGGTTGCATTCTCATGCAGGATCGTCATGTGATTGCATACGCATCTCGACAGTTGCGTCCACATGAGGATAATTATCCCACACATGATCCTGAGCTTGCAGCTGTAGTCCATGCACTAAAAACCTGGCGACATTACCTTCTTGGTAATCGTTGCAAAATATTCACTCATCACCAAAGTCTGAAATATATCTTCACCCAGCCGGATTTGAATCTCAAGCAAAGACGGTGGGTTGAGTTGATCATGGATTACGACTTAGGGATAACTTACACCCCGGGGAAGGCCAATGTCATGGCGGATGCACTAAGTCGTAAGTCTTATTGTAACATTCTGATGCTACAACGAGGTCAACCACGTCTATATGAGGAATTTCGGAAGTTAAACCTCCACATTGTTCCTCAAGGATTCCTTTCTAACCTGGTGGCGAAACCTACTCTTAGGGAGCAAATCATAGCTGGCCAAAAGCGTGATAAAGGTATATCACGGATCAAGGAGAATATCATTAGCGGAAACGCTAAGGAATTCTCCATAAATGATCAAGATGTTGTGTTTTTCCAGAACCGCCTAGTGGTTCCTAAGAATCTACATCTAAGGCAGTTGATCCTTAAGAAGGCTCATGATTCTCCTCTCACCATTCATCCTGGTAGTACTAAGATGTATCAGGACCTACGCCAGAGGTTCTGGTGGACTAGGATGAAGAGAGAAATTGTTGAGTTCGTTGCTAACTGCGACGTTTGTCGTCGAGTTAAGGCAGAACATCAAAGGCCTGCTGGCACCCTTCAACCTTTAGCTATTCCTGAATGGAAACGGGATAAAGTTAGTATGGATTTCATCACTGGATTTCCCAGGACCAAGAAAGGAAATAATGCTATCTTTGTGGTCACTGACCGTCTTTCCAAAGTAGCTCATTTTCTTCTAGTTCGTGAGAGTATAACAGCTAGCCAGCTAGCAGAGTTATATATCTCTTGAATAGTGTCTCTTTACGGCGTTCCTCTAGAGATTAATCAGATCGTGGAAGTATTTTTACCTCTCATTTCTGGGAAAGTTTTCAGAATGCCATGGGGACTCACCTATCTTTTAGCATTGCTTTCCATCCTCAATCAAGTGGTCAAGTAGAAAGAGTCAATGAAATCCTAGAGGATATGCTTCGAGCTTGTGTTATATCGTTCGGTATGAATTGGGAGAAGTGCCTTCCATTCGTCGAATTTGCTTATAACAATAGTTATCAATCAAGCTTGGGCAAAGCCCCTTTTGAAGTTCTCTATGGACGAAGATGTCAAACACCTCTTAATTGGTCAGAAACCAGAGAGAGGCAACTCTTTGGTCCAGATATGATCCAGGAAGCAGAAGAGCAAGTTCGCATTATTCGTGAAAATTTGAAAACAGCCCAATCTTGTCAAAAGAGCCAATATGATCGTCATCCTAAGGTTGTGACCTTTGAAGTTGATGAGAAGGCTCACTTTCGGGTTACACCTTTGAAGGGTACCCATCGCTTCGGTATCAAAGGAAAATTGGCTCCTCGTTACATTGGTCCTTTTCGCATTCTTGCCAAATGAGGAGAAGTTGCCTACCAATTGGAACTTCCTATGCATCTTTCCAAGGTTCATGATGTTTTCCACGTCTCGCAACTCAGGCATTGCTTTTCAGATCCTATCCGTGAAGTGGACCACGAAGCGCTTGATCTCCAAGATAACCTTTCATACCGAGAATACTCTGTTCATATTCTTGATCAAGCTGAGCATACCACTCAACATCGAAACCTCAAGTTTCTTAAAGTTCAATGGTCACATCATTCTGAAAAAGAGGTAACATGGGAAAGAGAGGACCGTCTCCGACTTGAGTATCCCGCGCTATTCCCGACAATTGCCAAATCTCGGGACGAGATTCTTTTGAGTTTAGGGGAGTTGTCACATACCTAGCTACCCTTTGAAGTCTATAAAGATTCTGCTCATGTTCATTATTGCATTAAAAGTGAAAATAGAAATCCAAGAGAAAAACCCTAGCAACTTCATATTCAACCCAATTCAAAATTGGGATAAATCAATGAACTCAAAATGGCCTTCATAAAAGTTCATCATTTTTGACAAATATTGGAAACAACAATTCAGGGGTGAATTTATTTTTAAAAATACTTTTGGCATTTTATCTAAAACACAAAAGCCACTGAAATCAACTATATATGTGATTTCAAATATTTCATAATTTCATAAAATGTTGAATTCTTTAATTGGGTTTGGAAATATTTCAAATAACACCCCAACATTATTTTCACTATTTTAGAAATAGTTTGGAGCCAAAAATAAAATAAAATAAGTGTCAGATATGATTTAACAAAAACAGAAAAGAAAGAAAATGGAAAAGAGTTATTTGTCGCTTACCTTGGCCCGGTGCATCTCCCTCGTTGTCGTCTTCCTCTTGCCAGCGAGCAGCAGGAGGTGGCCGCCGCTCTCTCCGGTGCGGTCACGCACCTGAGTGCCTGCCTTGCCTCCCCGTCGCAATGGCCGCGAAGGGATAAGCCTCCTCCATCCATTCAAACTCTCTCCCTCTCCTCATTCGCCCTCCTGTGTCCCTCTCTCTCGGCCGCCATTAGAGCCGAGCTTGAGCTCGAGCTCGCCGTCATCTCCAGCCATTGCAAGCTCCCCCGAGCACGTCGTTCGCTCCGCCTCGTCCAGCACGTCGTCCCCGCCAGAGGAAAAGAGCCCCCGAGCCCTGCATCGCCTCCATCACCGTCGTCTTCCACCTTCGGCCGCTGGCAAGTCATCGTCGATCCATCGGATCCAGCGCCTCCCCGAGCAGCATGAGCCTTTCATCGACACCGCGGTGAACTCCTCAGAGTTTCCCCCTAATTTCCCCTCTCTTTGCTGCACCCTAGTACCGAGGTCATCACGCCCGAGCTCCGGCAGCCGCCACAGCTCGTCGCCGGTGCCCTCCGGCCACCCTCAGCTCCTCCCGATGCTCCTGTTAGATGGGTTCAAGCCTGGGCTTCATCCTAGTGCTCTCTCTGGAATCCGAGGCATGTAGAGCGGTCCAGAGCATCTACAACGAGCCCTCCTCCGCGTCTAAGGTCGCCGGCGACCACCCTCCGGTGGGGGTCGACGTGGATAGCTCATTAGAGCTTAATCCACCCCCTAGGGCCACTGACCAGTGGGCCCCAGAGTTAGTCAAACCCCACTTAGCCTCTGGTCAGCGCGGGATTAGTCCCTGAGCCACTAACCAGTGGGCCCTATTGGTCAGGTTTGACCTGACCAGCACCTGTTGACCCTGATGACGTGAGTCTGGCGCAACAAATCAATTATGTGATTAAATTAATTCCAGAAAATGCTGAAACTTTGGAAATTCATAGCAAATTAAATATAACTCCAAATTTGAAAAATAATATATGAATATTGATCATAAAAATTCAATGAACACAATGGTGCTATTTTCATGCATGACAAGCAACGCTATGAAATAGCATCAGTTCAAATCAATTAAATGAATTTGATAAATATGATATTCCAAATAATATTTGAATTTTGAATTCAAACCAGATCCATACTAAGATTTTGATAGCCACACTAGCTCATGCTACATTTCATTTCATGCCATGATCATGCATCATATTGTTGCATATGAATGTTATTGATTGTCGTTATTGTTTCGGTAGGCTCTGCCCTTTGGGATACGTCCGAATATCCGACTGACGGATTTAATCCTACTGCTGAGCAACAAGGCAAGCACCCTTTTGATCATCTGGATATAATCCCATGTTACTGCTCCTGCTCCCACTTACTGCATTAGGACGAAATATTTCAAATGCTTTACTTCGGTAGCTGAACCTATTTCTTTGCATGACCTGTCATTGTCACAGTAAATAGCCAAACCTTGCAACCTAGCATATCTGGTAGTTGCTTGAGCTATGATGTGTTTTATCCTGCTATGCTTGCTATGTCTAGAGTTGTGTCAGGTCTGTTTCATCTGGGTGATGAACCGGAATAGATGAATGTGTTCTATTGACAAAGAATAAGTGTGGAACCTGATTTGGTAAAGGTACCGATGAAAGGCTATGTAGGAGTACATGGCGGGTTGTTTCATTGGAACCATCCTTAGGAACTGAGTTCCGTGTATGTAATCCAAGACTAGTTACTACCACATGCTGGGCCCTGAAATATGATCCCGCTCGACTTATTAATCGCCTAGTACTCGGTCCAGGAATTGCAAGTAGTTTTTGGTGTTTATAGTCATGCTGGAGGTCGTGCATAGTGCTGACCTTAGAGGTGGGCTATGATGCGGTAGGCAATGTCACGGTGTACCTAGTGGCACACGGATGGTGGGCTTGGGAACCCTGCGCACATCGTTTGGGGCCGTGGCGGAAACCTCGATCGGACTTCCGTGCGGGTTCACTCTCAAATAGGCGATAAACCTGGACTAGGTATTAGTGTGGTTAACGGTCGTGGCCGACTCCCTTGCTGGGCTTCCGCTTGAAGGTTGCCGAGGTGCATGATGTGCACATGGCGATAAGTGGCGAGAGCGTGTGTGAAGAAGTACACCCCTGCAGGGTTATGATCTATTCGAATAGTCGCATCCGCGAATATGGACTACTTGGAGACATATGTTGTTCATAGATAACTTTAATGGCTACTCATAAAAGTATCAAGATAAGTGTGAGTATCATGTATGGCATTTCCGTAGGGAGACAGAAAGGAATCCATGATAGTGTATTGTTGTGGTGGTAGTGGACTCGTGTACGACTTATCAAAGTTGTTAAAACTATTTAAAATTGTAGTTTAGTCTAGCCAAGAGTCAAAGCTGGCTTGCTGCATGAAACACCACAACCCCCTTTGTTGATACATGTGCATGAGTAGATAGACCTGTTCTAAAGTCTTGCTGAGTACTCTTGTACTCATGTTTGCTTAATAATTGTTGCAGAGGATACCCACGAGCCAACAGGTGGTTCTATCTAGACCTCGATGATGACGAGTAGCTGATATCCCAGCTACAACCTAGCCCCTTTCAAAAGGGATCTGTAGATAGTCAGGCTTTATGCCTTTTCCTTTCAACTGTTTGTAGTCAGACAGCTTTTATGCTTCCGCTTGGTTTGTATGACTGTACTTGTATGACTTGAGTGTCGAGTCGTGTGACCCCTACATGTATGAACATATTATGCAAGACTCTTCCGAGTCTTCTAAATAAATGTTGTGATGTTGTATGGTTATGTTGTGATGCCATTGTTGTATCTATGCATATCGAGTATGTCATGCGTACGTGTGATGCACTATGATATGTATGGGATTCGACACCTAGTTGTATGCCCTTAGTAGCTCTCTATACAAAGAAATGCCCATTTGTGTTTCCATCGAGCCTTGGTAGTTCGCTACTGCTCCGGACACATTGGTTGACCGGCAGGTATCCTCTTAGCTGATGTGTCTGTCCCTACGGGGAAATGTCACGCGGTGTAATGGAGTCCTTGTAGCTAGCTACGACTCGTCTACACTCGTTGATGACCGACACCTGCTTTGCTGGGTTATGTATGCCTGTCTCTGTACACTTGAGCCACTTGAGTTTATGACTAGTTATGTCGACCCGGGTTCTTTGACATGGGAATGCTAGCGACACAAATGCATACGTGATTTAAAAGGCGCAAACGGTCCCGGCTAAGGTAAGGTGGCAGCCGTGGGGTTAACCGTGCGTGAGACCACAAACGGATGCGATGTGTTACAGGCTGGATTCCTATGGCTTAGGATCAGGGTCCCGACAATATCCCTCCTGCAATGTCATTTATTTTATTTGTTTTTGAAGCTTGTGCACTTACTCTATCCCCTCGTTGTTTCTATCACCTCCCTTCAGTAGGTGGCTCTGGCTCAGGTGCTCGACCATCCAAGGTGTATGAACAGAAATCCAGAGAAAGGGCCAAGAAGACAAAAGCTGTTGTGTTTGGTCCCGAGAACATATTTGACTGCTATCATGAGCCTGATGCTGAGTCCGAAGGTCATGAGCCACCTTCTCCTGCACCTACTCAGCCAAAGAAAAGGAAGATTGTTTCCAAAAAGGGCAATTCCACAGAGGGCAAGCCAAGTCATGCACATCCTCCTCCTCCCGTGCCCATCTCCATGAAAGAGTTGTTGGCACCGGAGTGGGTCGCTAAGCACCGAATCAATCCCTTTAACGAAGAGAGTGAATATGTGGCAAGCCCCAAGTTCTGGACCTTATTTCAGCAACGCACCTATGATGATATCTTCAATCAGTTTGTCAACAAGTTTGTCATTCAAAAGAGTATCAACGTTGCTCATTTTGACAAGACCCCCACCAATACTACATATTTTGTGGGGGTTCAGAATATGTGTGCCAAGCTCAACCTTCTTCTTCTCATGAACTTTCAGCATGAGGTGTCCCCACCTCTTGTGGCTCAGTGTTATGCCACGGTGCACTTTGGGACTAATTCTCAGTGCACTCTCACATGGATGTCTAGTGATGAGAAGGTCTTTGCCCCATTCTCTATGATGGCTTGTCTCTTGGGATATGAGTTCACTCATAGTACTACTAATCGCGGGTACAAGATACATGACAAAGGGGTCTATCAGGTTCATTACTTGGCTGCCTTGTACCCAGTGGGGGAGAAGTCGGCTCTGTTGGTGATCTTCTCCCCTTTTACGATATCATGCACCGGATTTTTCGTCAAGTGCTTGTTGTCAAGGTTGGTGACCAAAACAAGATTCGTGGTCATCTCATCAACCTTATTCATTTCACTTGTCACAATTCTGGTCGTGTTGATGTGATGGATTTCATATGGAATGAAATGTACAGTGTGGTGATTAACCGCAAGGTACCGATTTATGCTCCCTACATCACAACCTTGATTGCTGAGTGTGCTCCTGACGCACTTGATGGCCGGCGTGTGACTGCTCACGCCAGCGCTAACTTGTTGATCAAAAAGGGCAAGTCCACCGTTAATGAGGATGATGAGGAGGAAGAAGAGGATTTTCATGCTACATATTCATAGCACTTTGAACCTCACTCTCATGGTTATCATCGTGGGGAACATAGTGACTCGAGGTCAAGGAAGAGAAACAAACTCTAGCGGCTTATGAAGAACATGTTATGTCTGCAGAAAGGTATGCACAAGAAGCAGTGGGACCAGCACAACTCTAGGAAGGAGGGCATGAAGGCCCTTAAGGATGGGATGCGTGCATCTGGCATGACCCTTGCTCAGGGTTCTAAGTCTGATGTGACTCCATTTGATCAATACCAGTGCAAGTTTGCTCGGTTTGACGTTGAAGCTAGAGATGAAGCCACTTCTCATCACCCTCATGGCCTAGTGTCCTTTGACGAGTCCTCTGACGGCTCAGCCGATTCCCTCAACTAGAGGCTGCAATAGTGCATCCTTCATCTTCTTCCTTTTTGCCATCTTGATGACAAAGGGGGAGATGTTGGATTGCTTAATAGGGGCCAACGTTAGGGGCCATCATTATCATTTGCCTATTCTCTTATTTGATATCTTTGCTTTAGTTGCCACCTTTGCTTTATTTGCTACTATTTGAACCTTACCGTTGTGTTTTTGTTAAAAACTATCTATCCATGTGTGTGCACTTTGTGGGTTACATGTATTGCAAGCCATCTTCCATATTCGTATCTCATATTGTGAAGTGTTATTCCCATATATGTGTCATCACACACAAAAATCAAGGTTAGTAAATCATTTCATGTTGCTATGTCCTGCTTATATTGGTAGCACAGTGTGAGGGGGAGCTACTTCCAATTGTGTCTTTAACATTCAAATACAAATCTAAAATAAGGCATAAGTTGTGGGGGAGTTATTTCCTTTCATCAAAACTGCTATACAACATACATACTTTGTGTGTCAACCCTCTCAAGCATTATTGTCATCTAGGTCAAAAAGGGGGAGATTTAAAGTGCATCATTGCCCTTAATTATTTTTGACATCTATGAGAATTTCATTTGTATTTCTAACCACATGCTCTAGTGTAAACAGCTCCGAAAAAAGTAAAAATAAGCATGGATGGTTATTTTCCCTCTACTCGGAAAAAGGAAAAAGACGGAGTGCCATGAAAGTTTTTCTTTGTTTCTTGAGTCCTTAGGGCAACCGCACTATTAAGAGGGGATGCATCGTGGAAATTATCCGGGAATCAACTTTGCATAAAAATAATTTCTGGGAAAACCGCTTCTCAGATATATCAAAATTGACAGTGCAAACTCTCTGTACATGCCAGAACTTTCGGGGACCGAAAGGTCCGAGGAGCTTCCAAGCCAACCAGAGAAATTGCCACCTCTGTACAAAGTTTATGTTTTGGCCAGAACCTCCGGGAGCTAGAACTTCCGAGGCGGCCAGAACTTTTGGGGCAGCCGGAACTTCCAGGTTGGCTGCTTCCGAGGGACTCCAACTAGTGCAACCATTCTGTTTACGGCGGAAGTTTCCCAGAACCTGGCCAGAACTTTCGGGGCCCGGAACCTCTGGCCCATGCGGAACATTCGGTCCACCCGGAACTTCTGGGGTTGGTGGAAATCTGGCCTCCAACGGCTAGATTTCTTCCCCACCTATAAATAGCCGTCTTCTTCATTGAGATGGGCAGCAAGTCCATTTTTCTCTCTCCACCATTTTCAGACCTCTATTTCTTGGAAGTCTCCCTCCTTAGCCAACAAAATCCCTTGATCTTTTGAGGAGTGAAGGAGGAGTGCCTGATCTACACATTCACCAAAGCAAAAGTTGATTCCCCCTTGTTTTCGCGGTACATCTTGTTACTCTTGGAGGTTGGATACTCCTAGGCGGTAGGAGTACTCCGGCGAGGAATCGTTCATTGTGATTACCCCTGGAAAGTTTGTGAGGGTTTGGAGACCACCCCAAGGTCTACCACTTGTGGTTTATAATCATCGTCGTGGTGTTGTCTCAAAGAGAGAATAGGGTGAGCCTTCGTGTGTTGGTGTGCCTTCGTGGTAACATCCACCTCCCTAAACGGTGACGTAGCTTCCCTCCAAGGAAGTGAACATCGAAATACATCCTCGTCTCTCGGAGTTGCGGTTATCCCTAACCCTAACTCTCTACCTGTGGTTATTTGTCTTTGTGATATTTCTTATTGTACTTGTATTACTTGTGCTTAACTCTTTAATTAATTGTTATCTTGCTTAGTACACATAGCACGACTACCATCTTTGCAATTGGTCTCACCTTCATATTCCGCATTATTGCCTAAAATTGCTAAGAAACGATTAAAATTTGTAATTGTACCTATTCACCCCCTGTAGGTCCATCTCGATCCTTTCAGTTGTGTCACGTTATTATTGGGCTAGGCCCATGTAATGTCAAAATACTACATTATAGGCTGTTTTTAGAGTTATTATGTGAGGGGAAACTGAGTTAGGGTCGTTTTCAGACCCCTCCTCCAAGGGGTCACGAAAATCCCTCTCTATTCCCTCATATATATAGCCCTTAGGGCACCGTTTAGACTCGGATTTTGTTTTGGTTACAAGTTCGCCATAGCTGCAACTTCTCGTTCTTCGTTTGTGTTCTACGACCATACCAAAACGTCAGAGAACCCCACTTTCATCAATAAAGCTTTCCTCTTATATTCACAATATACAAATTGCAATTTCAGTTTCTTACTTGTTGTTTGTTGTGTGCAGGAAACAAACCTTCGTGGTCAGGTTGATCATGCTCCGGTATGGTCAATAACCTCTCGGAGTTGGTTTAGCGATTGCTAAGGCGCGACGTCCTCACACGTTTGTAGTCGGATCGTCAAAGTCTACTCCACCAAAAACGATAGCTACTATCTCATTGCAAGATAAGGACAACTTTTCCTCTATCAAGTGGTATCATATTTCTAGGTTGCTTGGTGAGATTTAACTAGCTTTTCATAGTTTAGATCGCATATGTTTGTCATACATATAGTCCACAAAAAATTAGGGTTAGTTCATCCTATCCGAACCAATCTGAGCCATTTGCAATTTCCTGTTCGGTGTTTTGCTTTGTTGAACTTGCAGTTGCATCGTCATGTCGAGTTGCTGGTCTTATGGTCTAGTCCTTTAGAGTTTAGAGTTCCATGCACAAGTTATCACGCTGCCACCGCACCATCTTCAACTTCGCTGCCACCGCACCATCTTCAACTTCGCTGCCACCCACCACCATCATCACCGCCGTCATATACCATCACCTACCATCATTATCACCGCTACCATATACCATCACCTATTATTATCGTCATCACTACCATATATCACCACCCCATATCCACCTCTATCCACATTCTTTAGTTTTTCAGTTTGATTTCGAGATCCTTTTGTTTTCAGTTTCGTGTTTCCTTGCCTGAGTGGGTTTAAAAAAAGTGTGCGGAGACCCCCGGACAGTTTTTGGGCCAAAATTTCGGTGGGTGAAAATATTTTCCCCTATCCTGTTTGTAGGCTTTGCGGAGCGTTTTAAGACACTCCGAATTATTCCAAAAAATAGGCAAAAAAATTGTTGATATCCTGTTTTTAGACCTTCATGAGAGTTTTGAGACACTCACCATTATAGTGATTTTCTGAAGAAAAAAAGAGCGCATAAAAAAAGAGGCACCAAAAAATCGAGACTGTTTTCTAGAGTATGCTCTTCCTTTGATTATGTGTAGCGTCGTGATTTTTTTGGTGTTCTAGGCTCGCGTCTCTAGTATGGTCTATCCTAGGACCATCACGGTACCATTGTTTAGTGTCTTTTTAACTCTGCATCTCTGAACTGATTATTGATGGCCCTTTTTGCTACTATATAGCCTTCCCAGCTCCACATACATCTTTATCATGTGATTGATAACATGTGGTAATCGCTTTGTCCAAACATTGAGAGTTTTGATTACAACGGTTGCCGATCACCGTGTGCTACTGGGTAAGACCTCGTAAGAATTTGAGATTTGCTTGGCGGATTTGTGACACACCACCACCACCACCACTTCCTAGTAGTTTGTAGGTTCATATTCTTATGTGTTACTATTGATGCTAACCATGTGATGACGAGTTGATGGAACTATACTCCTCGCCCCTCGTTGGTTACCCCAAGTGGAAGGTTGAGATGTAGTCAGCAGCAGATTTCCCTTACACAGGGACTGTAAGGTTTATCGAACCAGGAGGACTCCAAGGATCAACAAGTAGGTGTTTGCTGCTCTAGCGCTAGCAGAAGACATGGACCTGCACACACAACAAATAACTTTGCTCCCAACAAGTTCAGAGAGGTTGTCAATCTCTCCGGCCTTGTCGTTTGCAAAGGATCAAACACAAGCGGGAATAGCGATGGTTATTGCAACGGAAAAGTAAATAAAAGTAGTAAATGGTGGAGGTGTAAACAATGCTGGAAATATGGACCAGAGTCCCATGATGTTTACTAGTGATGTCTCTCTCCCAAAAGATGATAAACAACTATGCTGGGTAAACAAATTACAGTTGGGCAATTGACAGAATTATAAACGCACCGCAATGCTAATCATGCTACAAGAAAGTTAGAGGCTCATAAGTATGGGCAGTACGCCAAGACAAGTAGATCATTTATCCATCAACATCTACTCACTAATCATCCACCTTGAGATGTATATCCAGAACATCTCGCTGGTATTAAGTTGCGAGCCCCACCCAAAGTGTAAACTCAAAGCAACGGACAACTACATTAACAAACTTTGCATAAGGAAACAATCCTTGCAACCGTGGTTACAAGCACCGTTGTTTTCTCCCTGGTGGCAACAGCACATCCCCTAGTCTCATGTTTCTGTCACTCAAGCTAGACATCAGGGGGCATGAACCCACAATCATGCATAACGCTCCCTCTTGGAGTTACAATCTACTACTTGGCCAAAGCAATATAAAGCAACGGAGAACATGCATGAATTACTCAAGAACAAAATATAAAACAAGAACCAAATATATAACTCATCACAATCTGAACATAATCTCATAATCCATTGGATCCCAGCAAACTCGGCATAGCAACAGCAGGTAAATTACATAAATGCCTTGATCATGTAGGGCAGCTCACAAGGGCTAAGCAGTGAAGCACAAGATTCAAGAGAAGACATCACATAGCTACTAGTCATGGACCCATGGTGCAAGGAGGACTACTCACGGCATGTTCGGGAAGTGTCCATGGTGGTGGAGAAGCTCTCGAAGGTCAATCCTCCCTCCAATAGGATGCCAGGAAGAGGTCTCCTGGCGCTCCCGATCTCGAAAGCGCTACGGTGGAGGAACGGTGGTGAAATTCATGATGCATGATATGAGGGCGCCAGGGGATGGACCCGCCACCCAGGCGACCTGGTGGTGCAGCCAGGAGGGGGCTCGCGCCAGGTGGCCGCCTGGGCGAGGCCTGGCTCCCCTATGGCCCACCTTGGTGCTTCCTGAAGCTTCCGTCACGCTGATTTTTATATATTTTTCTTGGATTTTTTGGGCTCCGAAAATTGGGGTAAAGTCCCTGCAATTAAAAGACATCAACAGACAGAAACTGTCACTGGGTGCACTGAGTTATTAGGTTAGTCCAAATATGTGTAAAAAGGTATGAAAGTGTAGCAAAACACATAACAATGTCACCCAAAAGAGCATGGAACAAACAGAAATTATAGATACGTTTGGGACGTATCACCATGCCAGGATCACAAGCTACCGAGATCAACTCAGAGGGCATGACCAAAAAGGAGCTCCATGATAAATTTCAGCAAATGATGGTTGACCGGTTAAAAGACTTCGTGACCAGCCTTAGAGCATCTCTAGCAAAACCCGTAGATCGCCGAGCCGCAAAACTCGTTTACCGTTCGTGGAAAAATAGTTTTACGGGCCGACGCGACCGCCGGCTGAACAGACCCCGCATCTCGGAACTGTAAAACAAAATATTTGTGGATATTCTGTTTTACAACTCCACTATGAAGTGTGTGCTTTGTCGGCGCCCGCGTCAGCCCGCATATCAGATGCGGTTTTATCTGAATTTGACACATATGCACATATTCAGAATTAGTAATTTGCAATACAAAAAGACTATCAATATTACAATACAACAATCATCCAAATTATAATAATTATTCAAATCCCTGAAGAAAACTAAATAATTCAATACAAAACTTGTACCAAATACAAATCACACATGCATTAAATGAAAATGAATGGAAAAATGGAATGTGTTACTGCCTAGCCCTTTGCCAATGGTGCTCAATGAGATCCTCGTGAAGTTGAAAGAGGTGTTTGCATTTCCAATCTCTTTGTAGGTGTGAAGAAAAGCTCTAATGCGGTTAGGGTCTCTAGCTGGTTTAACACGGCTACCCACATTGTCGTAGAAGAACTCCAAGTTCATGGCTCTCTCATCTTTGATAATCATATTGTGAAGAATAACACATATGTCATGATGTTTTTCAAGGATCTCTTGTCCAAAAAATGAGCAGGAGCATGAACAATGGCAAACCTAGATTGCAAAACCCTGAATGCTCTTTCAATGTCTTTTTGGGCTGCCTCTTGTGCCCTTGTGAATTCACATTGTTTCCTGGTTTGGGGGTGTTTGATGCGCTTGACAAATGTGCACCAAGGAGGGTATATACCATCTGCAAGATAGTACCCCTTCGTGTATTCATGCCCATTGATAGTGTTGTTGCAAGCAGGAGCATTACCAATAGCAAGCCTAGCAAACAACTAAGATCGTTGCAACACCTTGATATCATTGAGAGTACCCGGCATACCAAAAAAGCAATGCCAAATCCAGAAATCCTCGGATGATATGGCCTCTAGCACAATTGTTGCATCACGAGACTTGCCACAATACATTCCCTGTCATGCCTTTGGGCAATTTTCCAGGTCCAATGCATACGATCTATGCTTCCTAGCATGACAGGCCAACGCCTTCTATCATTAGATGCCATCAATTTTTTTGTGTCTTCCTCGTTGGGTGCTCGGAGATATACAGGACCAAAGACACGAATGATCACTTTGGCAAACCTACACACTCACTCAATTTCACCAATGCGAAGGTACTCATCGGCATAGTCAGTTGGAATGTCGTATGCAATTACCCCCAAGCTGCCAAGATTTGTTTATATTCACTAAATTCCTTCAATCCCGCGACAGTTCTTCTTTGAGTAAAATACCGACAATTGGCCTCGCAAGCTTGAACAATTTTCACAAAGAGGGATCGACGCATTCGGTACCTTCTCCGGAAGAGGTGCGGCAGATATGTTGGATTGTCCATAAAGTAGTCTTGCATCAACATCTCATTTCTGATATGGCGATTTCAAGGAATGCAAAGACGGCTCACAGCCGATCCTCGCCGCCTCTTTTGGTTCTCGTCTTCGTGCTCCTTCACGGCAAGGACCATCACCAACGTCTGCTGGCGATAGTGGACAAGCAACATCTCAACATCCCAGTCGTCTGAATCAAACGAATCGTCGAGCAAAAACTTCTTGCACGGGCTCAATTCCATCTAAATTCACAAATACGCGTGCCACATTAACCAACTATGCATTCCGCTCGGCACAATCACAAGTACAAACTCACCGGCTGCTCGAGGGTGTTGGCTCTCTAGCGGTGGATCGGCGGATGGAGGGAGCTGGTGCAATGCCTCGATGGAAGAGGGTAGTGGTGCCCCCGCGACGTGATTCCACCTGTAGATTTGGTCGGAATCATCCACGGTGGACGAGTAGAACCAATGGCGGGCGGCAGCAAAAGGGGCTGGGGAAAGGGTGTGGCCTGAAATTTCCCTCCCACCAACCGCTTTCCTGGGATACGGGGTACCGTAGGGGTGAGGCGGAAACGTGCATTTTTGTGGGTTGGGGATAGGATTTTGCCGCGCCCCTCAAATATATTTACGGGTCGAAAGCGTTTGTGTGGTTTGGACGGGTAACATTTTCCGCACCGACCCATATTTTGGCGGTTATTTTGCGGGTCGCGGCTTTATACATGGTATGCTAGAGATGCTCTTAGAGAGTCCATGGACAAGCTAGACAGTTCGAGAACATGGTCGACGCCAAGCTTGATACTAAATTCAATGAGGTTCTTGCACGTCTAGCACCACCATCTATAGCCAACGTTTCCCTCCAACAACAACAACAAACAACAACAACAATAACAACAACAATTCCCAAATTTCGTTGGACGAGCGCAACGTGTGCCTCTCGACCAAGGCCAGAATTTTGGTGTCGTTGCTATTTCTACAGCTTATGTGGCTATTGCTGCTACTGTCGTTGAGCAAAATGCGGATCATGATGGTGGTTACAATGATGAGGGAGATATTTCTCCCAATCAGCTCCAGGGACAAGAACCATCACCACAAGCACCGGGTCGTCCACATGGATACAATCGCAATGGTAGGGCCGCACGACCCCCTTAGGTACGTGATCATGACCATCTCCCTAAACTTAAATTGAACATTCCTACATTTTATGGTAGATATGTTTGTGATATATATCTTACTTGGGAGTTAGAAATAGAACAACATTTTACATGCTTATATTTTCCTGAGAATAGACGTGTTGCTGTTGTTGTTTGTTCATTCACTAGTTTTGCTTGTGTTTGGTGGTCTGAACATTATAGAATGCATCATGCTAATATTCCAACTACTTGGGCTCCTTTGAAAACTGCTATGCGTACTCATTGGGTTCCACCATATTATCAGCGTGAATTACTTCAAAAATTGAGCGTTTATGACAAGGAAAAAATTATGTAGAAGAATATTATCAGGAATTAAAAATCGGCATGATTAGATGTGATACTGTTAAGGACAATGAATCTATGCTTGCACGTTTTATGGTTGGATTAAATTGACATATTCAGACTATTTAGAGTATAAGGAGTATAACACTATCACTCGTTTATTCCATCCTGCTTGCGAAGCTGAATGTGAAGTGCAGGATCGATAGGGAATAGCTAGAACTAATTTTTCTATAGGTCGCACTTTATCATGGACGCCATGAACCTCATCTTATTCCACAGGTCGTGTCGTGGTACCGCCTACTTCAGCCACCAACACATACCGGGATATCACGAAACAAGCACCTGCCCACACCTTCCCCCAAGATCACACCTTTTGGGCCTCCACAGAGCTCTTCTTCATTCGTTGTATCCATAAGGAAACACATGAGGTTATTTGTCATCGTTGCAAGGGTGGAGGTCACTATGCGAGAGACTGCCCATCCAAGTGTGTGGTGATTGTTGGTGAGGATGGTGATATGACTCCGCTAGTGATTATGATGAGGAGACTTTGGCTCTTCTTGCAAGTGAAGAAAAGGGTGTCAATGGTACTGAACAGGGGACACGATCCATGGCCGCTGACTACGCCGGCGAGTATGTATGTTTAGTTTCTCAAAATGTTCTTAGTGTGCAGGTAACACAGGTTGAGCAAAATGAGAGGCGCAATTTGTTCCATACAAAGGGAGTAGTGAAGGAATGTTCTGCTCGTGTCATCACAGATGGAGGGAGTTACAACAACTTTACTAGCATGGGGATGGTGGAGAAGTTGTCTCTCACCACCAGACCACATCCTCGTCCTTATTACATCCAATGGTTCAACAAAAATTGCAAGGTTAAGGTAACATGTATTGTTCGTGTGCATTTTAGCATTGCTACATATTCTGATTATGTTGATTGTGATGTGGTACTCATGCAAGCATGCTCTGTTTTACTTGGTAGACCATGGCAATTTGATAAAAAAATCTACACCATGGTAGGACAAATCAATATGCTCTTGTTCATAAGGATCAGAATATAACTTTGCTTCCTATGTCTCTTGAACATATTATGAAAGATGACATTGATAGAGCTAGTAAAGAAAAACAAGAGCTAAATTAGAGTGAAAATCACATTGTGGCAAAGGAATTTGAGCAACATAATAGGCATAATAAACCATAATCTAGTGTTGCATCTCAAATAAAATTAAAGAGTGGATGTTTACTTGCTACTAAGTTTAATATTACTCATCTGAATTTTACTACATATGTTTCCTATGCATTTGTGTGCAGAGAGGTATTATTTTCGTTCGAGGAGATACCTCCCTATTTGCCTCCTTCTATCACTAACATTTTGCAGGAGTTCGCTGACGTCTTTCCAAAAGACGTGCCACCGGGACTACCACCTATTAGAGAGATTGAGCATCAGATTGACTTAATTCCCGGTCCATCGCTACCCAACCGTGCTCCATACCATACCAATCCAAAGGAAACGAATGAGATAATGCATCAAGTACATGAGCTGCTCGACAAAGGTTATATACGTGAATCCCTTAGTCCTTGTGCCATTCCTATTATTTTAGTGCTGAAAAAGGATGGTACATCACGTATGTGTGTTGATTGTAGAGGCATTAATAATATTACTATTCGTTATCGCCATCCTATTCCTAGGCTAGATGATATTCTTGATGAATTAAGTGGCTCTACAGTTTTATCCAAAGTTGATTTGCATAGTGGATAGAATCAAATTCGTATTAAATTGGGAGATGATGGAAAACAACAGATGAAACTAAGTTTGGATTATATGAGTGGTTAGTCATGCCTTTTGGGTTAACTAATGCACCTAGCAGTTTCATGAGATTAATGAACGAGGTTTTACGTGCTTTTATTGGATGATTTGTGATAGTCTATTTTGCTGATATACTAATTTATAGTACATCTTTGGAGGAACATTTGGAACATGTAAGTGTTGTTTTTATTGCTCTATGTGATGCACGTTTGTTTGGTAACCTTGGGAAGTGCATCTTTTGCACCGACCGAGTATCTTTTCTTGGATATGTTGTTACTCCACGGGGAATTGAAGTTCATAAAGCCAAGATTAAAGCTACTGAGAGTTGGCCACAAGCCAAAACGGTCACACAAGTGAGGAGTTTTCTTGGCCTTGCTGGTTTTTATAGGCGTTTCGTGGGAGATTTCAGGACCATTGTTGCACCTCTCAATGAACTTACAAAGATGGATGTGCCTTTAGTTTGGGACAAAGCCTTCACAGTATTAAAAGATAAGTTAACACATGCTCGTTTACTCAACTTCCCAATTTTAGTAAGACTTTTGAGCTTGAATGTGATGGTAGTGGAATTGGATTAGGAGGTGTGTTATTACAAGATGGTAAACTTGTTGCATACTTTTCTTAAGAATTGGGTGGGCCTAATTTGAATTATTCTACTTATGATAAGGAATTATATGCTCTTATTCACACACTGGAATGGCAACATTATTTATCGCCAAAATAATTTGTTCTACATTGTGGTCATGAATCTTTGAAACGTATTAGAAGTCAAGAAAAACTAAACCGTAGACATGCTAAATGGGTTGGATTTATTGAGACTTTACCTGATGTCATTAAACACAAGAAGGGTAAAGAAAATGTTATTTCTGATGCATTGTCTGATTGTTATTCTAAGCTTTCATAACTTGACTATAAAATATTTGATACGGAGACCATCAATGATCAATATGGGCATGATGTTGAATTTAAAGATGTGTTACACAATTGTAAAGAAGGGAGAATATGGAACAAGTTCGTCATTAATGATGGATTAGTGTTCCGTGCTAACAAGCAATGCATTCCAGCTAGCTCCGTTCATCTTTTATTGTTGTAGGAGGCGCATGGAGGAAGATTAATGGGACACTTTGACATGAAGAAGATGGAGGACATACTTGCTACACATTTCTTTTGGCCAAAGACGATATGTGATGTTGAGCGTTTTGCTGCTCGCTGCACTACATGTCAAAAAGTTAAGTCATGACTCAATCCTCATTGTTTATATATGCCTTTGTGTGTACCTAGTGTTTCTTGGGAGGATATATCTATGGAGTTTGTTTTAGGTTTACCTCGAACAAAGAAGGGGAGGGATAGCCTATTTGTTGTCGTGGATAGATTTTCAAAAATGGTACACTTCATACCATGTCATAAAAGTGATGACGCTGCTAATGTTGCCGATTTGTTTTTTCATGAAATTATTCGCTTGCATCGTGTTCCAAATATAATTATTTAATATCATGATGCTAAATTTCTTAGCCACTTTTGGAGATGTTTATGGGTTAAGTTGGGGACTGAACTACTTTTTAGTACTACATGTCACCCCGAAACTGACGGACAAACTGAAGTAGTCAATAGATCATTGTCTACTATGCTTAGGGCTGTTTTCAAGAACAACTTGAAAATGTGGGAATAATTCTTGACTCATATTGAATTTTCTTATAATCGTTCATTGCATTCTACTACTAAGATGTTCCCTTTTAAAATTGTGTATGGTTTCATACGCCGTGCACCTATTGATTTGTTGCCTCTTCCATCTTCGGAGAAGGTTAATTTTGATGCTAAACAATGTGTTGAATTGAAGTTAAAATGCATGAGGTAACTAAGGAAAACATAGAGCATATGAACGCTAAATACAAACATGCTCGGGATGAGGGTAGAAAACATGTTGTCTTTGCACCTCGAGGTCTTGTTTGGTTGCATTTGTGTAAGGATAGATTTCCTGATTTACGCAAGTCAAAGCTAATGCCACGTGGTGATGGTCCTTTTAATGTGGTAGAGAAAGTATATGATAATGCATATAAACTTGAGCTGCGTGCAGAGTTTGGGTTTTGTCCCATTTTTAACATTGCATATTTGAAGCCTTATTTGGGTGAGGAAGATGAGCTTCAGTCGAGGACGACTTCAATTCAAGAAAGGGGGGATGGTGAGGACATCAATGTCATTGTTACACCCACAACCCTTGTTGATATACATATTGGACCAGTTACAAGAGCTCGCGCATGCAAATTGAATTGCCACGTACTTTCGTTTCTTGGAAATCCTGTTAATTTTCATGAACATACGATGCTGCCTAAATTAGATACTTTTGATTTGCTTATGAATGAAGGACCTAGCATGGAAAAGGAGGATGGCCACTGGAGCGGGATCAAGCATGGAAGGTAAGGTGCACATGTGGGAAAGAAGTAGGGAGCTTCCAGTGGTGATTTTCAAACTTTGAAGCCGCCATAAGGAGAACATGAAGGCTTGTACAAAATATACATGATGCCATTTCATAAATTTCGTCTATAGGATATTATAGGTGTTGCGTCACCTTATTTTTGGGCCTGGCCCATGTAATTTTGAAATACTACATTATAGGTTGTTTTTAGAGTCTGTATGTGAGGGGAAACTAAGTTAGGGTCGTTTTTGGACCCCTCCTCCAAGGGGTCACGAAAATCTCTCTCTATTTCCTCATATATACAGCCCTTAGGGCACGCTTTAGACTTGGGTTTTGTTTAGATTACAAGTTCGCCATAGCTACAACTTCACGTTCTTAGTTTGTGTTTGAGGACCAGAGCAAAACGACATAGAACCCCACTTTCCTCAATAAAGCTTTCCCCTTATATTCACAATATCCAAATTGGACTTTCAGTTTCTTGGTTTTTCTTCGTTGCCTGCAGAAAACAGACCTTCGTGGTCAGGTTAATCGTGCTTCGCGTGGTCAAAAACCTCATGGAGTTTGTTTAGCGATTGCTAAAGTGCGACCTCCTCACATATTCGTAGTCGGATCGTCAAAGTCTACTCCCCCAAAAATGATAGCCACCATCACATCGAAAGACAGGGATAACTTCACCTTTATCAAGTGGTATCAGATTTCTAGGTTGCTCGGTGAGATTTTACTAGTTTTTCATAGTTTAGATCACATATGTTCTTCATACCTATAGTCCACAAAAAAATTAGGGTTAGTTCATCCGATCCGAACCAATCTGAGCCTTTTGCAATTTTCTATTTCGTGTTTTGCTTTGTTGAACTTGCGGTTGCATCATCATGTCGACTTGCTGGTCTTAGGGTCTAGTCCTTTAGAGTTTTGAGTTCTATTCACAAGTCATCATGCCACCACCACACCATCTTTGACTTCGCTCCCACCCACCACCATCATCACCGCTGTCATATACCATCACCTACCACCATTATCACCGCTCCCATATACCATCACCTGTTATAGTCGACATCACTACCATATATCACCACCCCATATCCACCTCTAATCCGAATTCTTCGGTTATTCAGTTTGGTTTCATGATCCTTTTGTTTTCGGTTTCAGGTTTCGTTGCGTGAGTAGGTTTCGGAAAAAAAGAGCATGGAGACCCCCGGACAATTTTTAGGCAAAAAATTTGGTGGATTAAAATATGTTTTCCCTATCTTGTTTTAGGTTTTGCGGAGCGTTATGATACACTCCAAATCGTTCCCGAAAAAATAGTCAAAATGTTTTGTGCACATCCTATTTTTAGACCTTCGGGAGAGTTTTGAGACACTCGCCACTATAGTGTTTTTCTGGGAAAAAAAAGAGCGCACAAAAAAAGAGGTGCCAAAAAACGAGAAAAAAATTCAGAGTCTGCTCTTCCTTTGATTACGTGTAGCGTCATGATTTAGTTGGTGTTCTAGGCTCGCGTCTCTAGTACGGTCTAGCCTAGGACGAGCACGGTACCGTAGTTGTGCGTTTTTTCAACTCTGCATCTCTGAACTGATTATTGTTGGCATGTTTTACTACCATATTATAAGCCTTCTCAGCTCGAGATACATCTACTTCGTGTGTTTGACAACATCTGACAATCGCTTTATCCAACCTTTGAGAGTTTTGACTACAACGGTTGTCGATCACCTCCTGCTGTTGGGTAAGACGTGGTAAGAATTTGAGATTTGCTTGAAGGATTTGTTACACACCACCACCACCACCATGACTTCCTAGTAGTTTGTAGGTTCATATTCTTGTGTGTTACTATTGTTGCTAACCATGCTAGGATCACAAGCTGAAAAGATCAACTGGGAGGGCATGACCAACAAGGAGCTCCAAGATAAATTTCAGCAAATGATGGCTGACCAGGTACAAGACTTCGTGACGAGACTTGGAGAGGCTATGGACAAGCTAGACAGTTTTGAGAAGACGATCGACACAAATCTTGATGCTAAATTCAATGAGGTGCTTGCACATCTACCACCACCAGTTGTAGCCAATGTTCCTCTCCAAAAACAACAACAATAACAACAACAACACCCAAATTTCGTTGGACGAGCGCAACGTGTGCCTCTCGACCAAGCCCAGAATTCTGGTGTCGTTGCTACTGCTGCAGCTTATGTGGCTGTTTCTGCTACTATTGTTGAGCAGAATGCGGATTATGATGGTGATTACGATGATGAGGGAGTGATTTCTCCCAATCACCTCGAGGGACAAGAACCACCACCACAAGTATCGGGTCATCCACATGGATAGAATCGCAATGGTAGGGCTGCACCACCCCCTCACGTACGTGATCATGACCATCTCCCTATACTTAAATTGAACATTCCTTCATTTGATGGTAGATATGTTCCTGATATATATCTTACTTGCGAGTTAGAAACAAAATAACAATTTACATGCTTACATTTTCCTAAGAATAGATGTGTTGATGTTGTTCTTTGTTAATTCACTAGTTTTGCTTATGTTTGGTGGTGTGACCATTGTAGAATACACCATGCTAATATTTCAACTACTAGGGATGCTTTGAAAACTGCTCTCGTTGGGTTCCACCATATTATCAACGTGAATTACTTCAAAAACTGCAGTGTTTAAGACAAGGAAAAAATTCTGTAGAAGAATATTATCAGGAATTACAAACTGGCATTATTATATGTGATATTGTTGAGGACACATAAGCTATTCTTGCATGTTTTATGGGTGGACTAAATCGAGATATTCAGACTATTTTAGAGTATAAGGAGTATAACACTATCACTTGTTCATTCCATCATGCTTGCAAAGTTGAACGTCAAGTGCAGGATCGACAAGCATTGGCCAAAACTAATTTTTTTGTAGGTCGCACTTCATTATGGACGCCATGAACCTCATCTGCTTCCATTCGTCGTGCTACGACACCGCCTACTTCAACCACTAAATCGAACCGAGATATCGAGAAATAGGCACCTGCCCCCACCTTCCGCCAAGAGCACACCTTTCGGGCCTGCACAAAGCTCTTTTTCATCCGTTGCATCCATAGGGGAACACATGAGGCTATATGTCGTCATTGCGAGGGTGGGGGTCACTATGTGAGAGATTGTCCATCCAAGCGTGTGATGATTGTTAGTGAGGATGATGGATATGACTCCGCTAGTGATTATGATGAGGAGACTTTGGCTCTTCTTGCAAGTGAAGAACAGGGTGTTGATGATACTGAATAGGAGACACAATACATGGTCGCTGACTACGGCGACATGTATGAAAGTTTAGTTGCTCAACGTGTTTTGAGTGTGCAGGTAACACAGGTTGAGCAAAATCAGAGGCACAATTTGTTCCATACAAAGGGAGTTATGAAGAAACGGAGTTATGAAGGAACGTTTTGCTCGTGTCATCACCGATGGAGGAAGTTGCTACAACTTGACTAGAATCGAGATGGTGGAGAAGCTATGTGTCACCACCAAACCACATCCTCATCCTTATTACATCCAATGGTTCAACAACAATGGCAAGGTTAACGTAACACGTAATGTTCGTGTGCATTTTAGCATTGCTACATATTCTGATTATGTTGATTGTGATGTGGTACCCATGCAAGCATGCTATGTTTTACTTGGTATACCATGGCAATTTGATAAAACAATTGTACACCATGGTAGGACAAATCAATATGCTCTTGTTCATAAGGATCAGAATATAACTTTGCTTCATATGTCTCTTGAACATATTATGAAAGATGACATTGCTAGAGCTAGTAAAGCAAAACAGGAGCTAAATTAGAGTGAAAATCACATTGTGGGAACGGAATTTGAGCAACATAATAGGCATAATAAACCATCATCTAGTGTTGCATTTGAAATAAAAATGAAGAGTGGATGTTTACTTGATACCAAATTTTATATTACTCATGTGTATTTACTACATGTGTTCGCTATGAATTTTGTGCAAAGAGGTATTATTTTCATTCAAGGACATACCGCCCTCTTTGCCTCCTACTATCACTAACATTTTGCAGGAGTTCACTGACGTCCTTCCACAAGACGTGTCACCGGGATTACCACCTATTAGAGGGATTGAGCATCAGATTGACTTAATTCCCGATGCATCCCTACCCAATCGTGCTCCATATTGTGCCAATCTAGAGGAGGCGAAGGAGATAATGCGTCAAGTACAAGAGCTGCTCGACAAAGGTTATATACGTGAATCCCTTAGTCCTTGTATCATTCCTATTATTCTAGTGCCGAAAAAGGATGGTAAATCGTGTATGTGTGTTGATTGTTGAGGCATTACTAATATTACTATTCGTTACCGCCATCCTATTCCCAGGCTAGATGATATACTTGATGAATTAAGTGGATCTACAGTTTTCTCCAAAGTTGATTTGCATAGTGGATAGCTTCAAATTTGTATTAAACTGGGAGATGAATGGAAAACAACAAATAAAACTAAGTTTGGATTATATGAGTGGTTAGTCATGCCTTTTGGGTTAACTAATGCACCTAGTAGTTTCATGAGATTAATGAACGAGGTTTTACGTGCTTTTATTGGACGATTTTTGGTAGTCTACTTCGATGATATACTAATTTATAGTACATGTTTGGAGGAACATTTACTTATTGTCTTTATTGTTCTTTGTGATGCACGTTTGTTTGGTAACCTTGGGAAGTGCATCTTTTGCATCGACCGAGTATCTTTTCTTGGCTATGTTGTTACTCCACAGGGAATTGAAGTTGATAAAGCCAAGATTAAATCTATTGAAAGTTAGCCACAAGCCAAAATGGTCACACATGTGAGGAGTTTCTTGGCCTCGCTGGTTTTTATATGCGTTTTGTGAGAGATTTCACCACCATTGCTGCACCTCTCAATGAGCTTACAAAGATGGATGTGCCTTATTCTTGGGGTAAACCCTTCACGGTATTGAAAGATAAGTTAACACGTGCTCCTTTACTAAACTTCCTTATTTTAATAAGACTTTCGAGCTTGAAGGTGATGCTAGTGGAATTGGATTAGGAGGTGTGTTATTACAAGATGGTAAACCTATTGCATACTTTTCTGAAAAATTGAGTGAGCCTAGTCTGAATTATTCTACTTATGATAAGGAATTATATGCTCTTGTTCGGACTTTGGAAACATGGCAACATTTTTTATGGACCAAAGAATTTGTTCTACATTCTGGTCATGAATCTTTGAGACGTATTAAAAGTGAAGCAAAACTAAACCGTAGACATGCTAAATGGGTTGAATTCATTGAGACTTTCCCTTATGTCATTAAACACAAGAAGGGTAAAGAAAATGTTATTATTGATGCATTGTCTCATCGTTACTGATGCATTGTCTCATCGTTATTCTATGCTTTCACAACTTGACTTTAAAATATTTGTTTTGGAGACCATCAAAGTTCAATATGTGCATGATGTTGAATTTAAAGATGTGTTACAGAATTCTAAGTAAGGGAGAACATGGTACAAGTTCTTCATTAATGATGCATTTGTGTTCCGTGTTGACAAGCTATGCATTCCAGCTAGCTCCGTGCGTCTTTTGTTGTTGCACGTGACGCATGTAGGAAGATTAATGGGACACTTTGGCGTCAAGAAGATGGAGCACGTACTTGCTACACATGTCTTTTGGCCAAAGATGATACAAGATGTTGTTGCTCGCTCCACTACATGTGAAAAAGCTAAGTCATGACTCAATCCTCATGGTTTATGTATGCCTATTCCTGTACCTAGTGTTCCTTTCGAGTAGATATCTATGGACTTTTTTTAGCTTTACCTCCAATAAATAAGGGGAGGAATAGCATATTTGTTGTCGTGGATAGATTTTCAAAAATCGCACACTTCATACCATGTCATAAAAGTGATGATGATGCTAACGTTGCTGATTTGTTCTTTCGTGAAATTATTCGCTTCCATCGTGTGCCAAATACAATTGTTTCATATCGTGATGCTAAATTTCTTAGACACATTTGGAGATGTTTAGTGGGGACTAAACTTCTTTTTAGTACTACATGTCACCCCCAAACTGATGGACAAACTGAAATTGTCAATAGATCAGTGTTTACTATGTTTAGGGTTGTTTTGAATAACAACTTGAAAAATGCGGGAAGAATGCTTGCATCATATTGAATTTGTTTATAATCGTTCATTGCATTCTACTACTAAGATGTGCCCTTTCGAAATTGTGTATGGTTTCATACCTCGTGCACCTATTGATTTGTTCCCTCTTCCATCTTTGTAGAAGGTTAATTTTGATGCTAAACAACGTGCTGATTGTTATCAAAAATGCATGAGGTAAATAAGGAAAATATTGAGCGATGAATGCTAAATACAAACATGCTGGGGATAAGGGTAGAAACCATATTGTCTTTCCACCTGGAGATCTTGTTTGGTTCCATCTGCGTATGGATAGATTTTCCCGATTTGCACAAGTCAAAGCTAATGCCACGTGATGATGGTATTTTTAAGTGTTAGAGAAAATAAATCATAATGCATATAAACTTGAGCTGCGTGCAGAGTATGGGGTCAGTCACATTTCTAACATCGTAGATTTGAAGCCTTATTTGGGTGAGGAAGATGAGATTCCATCGAGGACGACTTCAATTCAAGAAAGGGAGGATGATGAGGACATCATTACTGTTGTTACACCCACAGCCCCTGCTGCTATACATTCTCGACCGGTTAATAGAGCTCGTGCACGCGAATTGTATTACCGCATACTTTTGTTTCTTGGAAATCCTTCTGATGTTCATGAACAGATGATGTTGCCTAAATTAGATACTTATGTTTTGCTTATGAATAAAGGACCTAGCATGTACAAGGAGGATGTCCATTGGAGCGGGATCAAGCATGGAGGGGAAGGTGCACATGCGGGAAAGAACAAGGGAGCTTCCTGCGGTGATTTCCAGACTTTGAAGCCGCCATAAGGAGAGCACAAAGTCTTGGATGAAATATACAAGATGTCACATCATAAATTTCGTCCATAGGATATTATAGGTGCCGTGTCACCCTATTTTTGGGCCAGGCCCGTGTAATTTTGAAATACTACATTATAGGTTGTTTTTAGAGTCCAGATATGAGGGGAAACCGAGTTCGTTTTCGGACCCCTCCTCCAAGGGGTCACAAAATCCCCTCTACATCCCCTCATATATACAACCCTTAGGGTACTATTTAGACTTGGGTTTTGTTTAGATTACAAGTTCCCCGTAGATACAACTTCGCGTTCTTCGTTTGTGTTCTATGACCAGACCAAGACGTCACAAAACCCCATCTTCATTAATAAAACATCTTATATTCGCAATATCCAGATTGCAATCGTAGTTTCTTGCTTTTTCTTTGTTGTGTGTAGGAGACAGACCTTCATGGTGAGGTTGATCTGTTGGAAATATGCCCTAGAGGCAATAATAAATTAGTTATTATTATATTTCCTTGTTCATGATAATCGTTTATTATCCATGCTATAATTGTATTGATTGGAAACTCAAATACATGTGTGGATACATAAACAACACACTGTCCGTAGTGAGCCTCTAAGGACTAGCTCGTTGATCAAAGATGGTCAAGGTTTCCTCACCATAGAGATGAGTTGTCATTTGATAATGGGATTACATCATTAGGAGAATGATGTGATGGACAAGACCCAAACTATGAACGTAGCATGTGATCATGTCAGTTTATTACTATTGTTTTCTGCATGTCAGGTGTCTATTTCTATGACCATGAGATCAGGCAACTCATGGGCACCGAAAGAATGCCTTGTGTGTATCAAACATCACAACGTAACTGGGTGACTATAAAGGTGCTCTACAGGTATCTCCCAAGGTGTATGTTTGGTTGGCGTGAGTTGAGACTGGGATTTGTCACTCCGTATGACGGAGAGGTGTCTCTGGGCCCACTCGATAATACAACATCACAATGAGCTTGCAAGCAATGTGACTAAAGAGTTAGTAACGGGATCTTGTATTATGCAATGAGTAAAGATACTTGCCGATAACGAGATTGAACTAGGTATGGAGATACCGACGATCGAATCTCGGGCAAGTAACATACTGATGGACAAAGGGAACGATATACGGGATTGATTGAATCCTTGACATCGTGGTTCGGCCGATAAAGATCTTCGTAGAATATGTAGGAACCAATATGGGCATCCAGGTCCCGCTATTGGTTATTGACCGTAGAGGTGTCTCGGTCATATCTACATAGTTCTCGAACCCGCAGGGTCTGCACACTTAACGTTCGAAGACACTACAGTAGTATTGGGGTATGTACGTTAGTGATCGAATGTTGTTTGGAGTCCCGAATGAGATCTCGGACATCACGGGGAGCTCCGGAATGGTGCGGAGGTAAATATTTATATATGGGAAGTCCTATTTTGGCTACCGGAAAGGTTTCGGGTTTTATCGGTATTGTACCGAGAAGCTTCTACAAGGTTCCGGGAGGTTCCAGAGGGTTCCTAAGGAGTCCTAAAGGGTCCCTCCATCCCCTAGGACGTGCATGGGCTGTAAGGGGGCGCCCAAGCCTTGTTGGGGCAGCCCCAAGGGGCCATGCGGTTGGGAGGGAAGAGTCCTTGAAGGGGAAGGCACCTCCTAGGTGCCTTGGGGAGGGAGGAAACCTCCCTAGGCCCATGCCCCCTCCTTGGAGGAGGGGCTAGGGATGGGACCCAATTCTTCCCCTTGCCTCCTATATATAGTGGGGGAGAGGGTGGGACTGAACACACCAATTCCAGGCCCCGGGGGCAGCCCTACCTCTCCCATAACTCTGTTTTCTCCTCAGGTCGGTTCTAACAGCGCTTGGTGAAGCCTTGCTGGCACTGCTCCACCATCATATCCACCATGTCGTTGTGCTGGTTGAGATCCCATCTACTTATCCTTCCTCTCTTGCTGGATCAAGAAGGAGGAGACATCATCGAGCCATACGTGTGCTGAACGCGGAGGTGTCGTCCATTCGGCGCTAGATCGGGACAGATCGTGATAGGTTCGCGGGACAGATCGTGATTGGATCGCGAAGACGTTCGACTACATAAACCGCGTTATATACGCTTCCGCTTAGCGGTCTACAAAGGTATGTAGATGCACTCCCCCTCTCGTAGATGTTAGTCTCCATAGATTGATCTTGGTGAGCGTAGGAATTTTTTCGTTCTCATGCGATGTTCTCCAACATGATCGTGTCCCGGTGTGGTCAATAACCCCTCGGAGTTGGTTTAGCGATTGCTAAGGCGCGCCGTCCTCACATGTTCGTAGTCGGACCGTCAAAGTCTAGTCAACCAAAAACGATAGCCACCATCTCATCGAAAGACATGGACAACTTCGCCTCTATAAAGTGGTATCCGATTTCCATGTTGCTCGGTGAGATTTTACTAGATTTTCGTAATTTAGATCGCATCTGTTCTTCATAACTATAGTCCATGAAGAAAGACACAAAAAAATTAGGGTTAGTTCATCCTATCTGGACTAATATGAGCCTTTTGCAATTTTCTGTTCGGTGTTTTGCTTTCTTGAACTTGCACTTGCATCGTCATGTCGAGTTGCTAGTCTTAGGGTCTACTCCTTTAGAGTTTCGAGTTCTATTCACAAGTTATCACACCGCCACCGCACCATCTTCGATTCCGCTACCACCCACCACCATCATCACCGCTGTCATATACCATCACCTACCACCATCATCACCGCTGCCATATACCATCACCCATTATTATCGTCATCTCTACCATATATCACCTACCCATACCCGCCTCTAATCAGAATTCTTCATTTTGTCAGTTTGATTTCGAGATCCTTTTGTTTTCGGTTTCGTGTTTCCTTGCGTGAGTAGGTTTCAGAAAAAATGAGTCAAGAGACCCCCGGATAGTTTTTAGACCAAAATTTTGGTGGTTGAAAATGTGTTTTCCTTATCTTGTTTTTAGGCTTTGCACAACATTTTGAGACAGTGTAAACATTCCATAAAAAATAGTCGAAACATTTTGTGCCTATCCTTTTTTAGATCTACGGGAGAGTTTTGAGACACTCGCCATTATAGTGATTTTCTAGAGAGAAAAAAGCGCACAAAAAAAGAGGCACCAAAAAATGATAAAAAATTCAGAGTGTACTCTTCCTTCGATTACGTGTAGCATCGTGACTTTGTTGGTGTTCTAGGCTCGCATCTCTAGTACGGTCTAGCCTAGGAACAACACGGTACCGTCGTTAAGCGTTTTTCAACTCTGCATCTCTGAACTAATTATTGATGACCCTTTTGGCTATCATATTATAAGCCTTCCCAGCTCCACATACATCTACTTTGCGTGTTTGAAAAAATCTCGCAATCGCTTTATCCAAGCTTTGAGAGTTTTGACTACAACGGGCGCCGATCACCTCCTTCTGCTCGGTAAGACCTCGTAAGAATTTGAGATTTTCTTGATGGATTTGTGACACACCACCACCACCACCACTTCCTAGTAGTTTTTATACATTCATATTCTTGTGTGTTACTATTGCTGCTAACCATGCCATGATCACAAGCTGACGAGATTAACTCGGAGGGCATAACCAACAAGGTACGGGATCATGACCATCTCCCTAAACTTAAATTGAATACTCCTACATTTGATGGTAGATATGTTCCTGATATATATCTTACTTGGGAGTTAGAAACAAAACAACGTTTTACATGCTTACAATTTCCTGAGGATAGACGTGTTGCTGCTGTTGTTTGTTTATTCACTAGTTTTTCTTGTGTTTTGTGGTCTCAACATTGTAGAATACATCATGCTAACATTCCAACTACTTGGGATGCTTTGAAAATGGTTATGCGTACTTGTTGGGTTCCACCATTTTATCAAAGTAAATTAATTCAAAAAATGCAGCGTTTAAGACAAGGAAAGAAAATATGTAGAAGAATATTATCAAGAATTACAAACTGGAATGATTAGATGTGATATTGTTGAGGACAATGAAGCTATGCTTGCACGTTTTATGGGTGGATTAAATCGAGATATTCAAACTATTTTAGAGTATATGGAGTATAACACTATCACTCGTTCATTCCATCTTGCTTGAAAAGCAGAATGCGTAGTGCATGATCAACAAGCATTGATCAGAACTAATTTTTCTATAGGCCTCACTTCATCATGGACATCCCATCCTCATCGGCTTGCACACGTCCTGTTGTGGCATCGGGTACTTCAACCATCAACTCCAACCGAGATAGCAGGAAACAGGCACCTGCCCCCACCTTCCACTAAGAGCACATCATTCGGGCCTACACATAGCTCTTCTTCGTCGATTGCATCCACAGGGGAACACATGAGGTTATATGTCGTCGACGTTGCCATGGTGGAGTTTAATATGCGAGAGACTACCCATCCAAGCGTGGGATGATTGTTACTAAGGATGGTGGATATGACTCCACTAGTGATTATCATAAGGAGACTTTGGCTCTTCTTGCAAGTCAAGAACAAGGTGTCGATGATACTGAACAAGAGACACAATACATGGCCACTGACTACACCAACAAGTATGGAAGTTTAGTTGCTCAACGTGTTTTGAGTGTACATCTAACACAGGTTGAGAAAAATTAGAGGCACAATTTTTTCCATACAAAGGGAGCTATGAAGGAACATTCTGTTCACGTCATCATCGATGGAGGGAGTTGCAACAACTTGGCTAGCATGGAGATGCTGGAGAAGTTGTCTTTCACCACCAGATCACATCCTCATCCTTATTACATCCAATGGTTCAAAAACAGTGGCAAGGTTAAGGTAACATGTACAGTTCGTGTGCATTTTAGCATTGCTACATATTCTGATTATGTTGATTGTGATGTGGTACCCATGCAAGAATACTCTATTTTACTTGGTAGACCATGGAAATTTGATAAAAAAATCTGCACACCATGGGAGGACAAATAAGTATACTCTTGTTCATCAGGATCAGAATATAACTTTGCTTCCTATGCCTCCTGAACATATTATGAAAGATGACATTCCTAGAGCTAGTAAAGCAAAATGTGAGCTAAATAAGAGTGAAAATCGGATTGTGGCAAAGTAATCTGAGCAACACAATAGGCATAATAAACTATCATCTAGTGTTGCATGTGAAATAAATTTCAAGAGTGGATGTTTACTTGCTACTAAATATGATATTATTGATCTGGATTTTAATACATCCGTTTGATATGCATTTCTATACAAAGAGGTATTATTTTCATTCGAGAGCATACCTCCTCTTTTCCTCCTGCTGTCACTAGCATTTTGTAGGAGTTCGATGACATCTTTCCACAAGACGTGCCACCGGCATTTCCACCTATTAGAGGGATTGATCATCGGATTGACTTAACTCCTACTGCATCGCTATCCAACCATGCTCCAGATCATACCAATACAGAGAAGACGAAGGAGATTATGCGTCAAGTACAAGAGCTGCTCGACAAAGGTTATATACGTGAATCCCTTAGTCCTTGTGTCGTTCCTATTATTCTAGTGCCTAAAAAGGATGGTACATCACGTATGTGTGTTCATTGTGGACGTATTAATAATATTACTATTTGTTATCGCCATCCTATTCCTAGACTAGATGATATGCTTGATGAATTAAGTGGCTCTACAATTTTCTCCAAAGTAGATTTGCGTAGTGAATACCATCAAATTCGTATGAAATTGGGAGATGAATGGAAACAACATTTAAAACTAAGTTTGGATTAACTAATGCACCTAGCACTTTCATGAGATTAATGAACGAGGTTTGACATGATTTTATTGGATGATTTGTGCTAGCCTATTTTGATGATATATTGATTTATAGTGGATCTCTGGAGGAACATTTGGAACATTTACGTGTTGTTTTTATTGTTCTACGTGATGCATGTTTGTTTGGTAACCTTAGGAAGTGCACCTTTCGCACCAACCGAGTATATTTTCTTGGCTATGTTGTTACTCCACATGGAATTAAAGTTGATAAAGCCAAGATTGAAGCTATTGAGAGTTGGCGGCAACCCAAAACGATCACACAAGTGAGGAGTTTTCTTGGTCTCGCTGGTTTCTATAGGCGTTTTGTGAGAGATTTCAGCATCATTGTTGCACCTCTCAATGAGCTTACAAAGAAGGATGTGCCTTTTGCTTGGGGTACCGCATGGGAAGAAGCCTTCACGGTATTGAAAGATAATTTAACACGTCCTCCTTTACTCCAACTTCCTAATTTTAATAAGACTTTCGAGCTTGAATGTGATGCTAGTGAAATTGGATTAGGAGGTGTGTTATTACAAGATGGTAAACCTATTGCATACTTCTCTGGAAAATTGAGTGGGCCTAGTCTGAATTATTCTACTTATGATACAGAATTATATGCTCTTATTCAGACTTTGGAAACATGGAACATTATTTATGGCCCAAGGAATGTGTTATACATTCTGATCAAAAATCTTTGAAACATATTAAAATTCAAGCAAAAAATGAACCGTATACATGCTAAATGGGTTGAATTCATTGAGACTTTCCCTTATGTCATTAAACACGAGAAGGGTAAAGAAAATGTTATTGTTGATGCATTGTCTCGTCGTTATTCTATGCTTTCACAACTTGACTTCAAAATATTTGGTTTGGAGACCATCAAAGATCAATATTTGTATGATGTTGAATTTAAAGATGTTTTGCAGAATTGTAAATAAGGGAGAACATGGAACAAGTTCGTCACTAATGTTGGATTTGTGTTCCGTGATAACAAGCTATCCGTTCCACCTAGCTCCATTCATCTTTTGTTGTTGCAAGAGGCACATGGAGGAGGATTAACGGGACACTTTGGCGTGAAGAATACGGAGGACATGCTTGCTACACATTTCTTTTGGCTAAAGATGAGACGGGATGTTGAGTGTTTTGTTGCTCGTCGCACTACATGTCAAAAAGCTAAGTCATAACTGAATTCTCATGGTTTATATATGCCTTTGCGTGTACCTAGTGTTCCTTGGGAGGATATATATATATATATATATATATATATATATATATATATATATATATATATATATATATATGGACTTTGTTTTAGGTTTACCTCTAACAAAGAAGGGGGGATAGCATATTTCTTGTCGTGGATAGATTTTCAAAAATGGCACACTTCATACCATGTCATAAAAGGGATGTTGCTCCTAATGTTGCTAATTTGTTCTTTCGTGAAATTATTTGATTGCATGGTGTGCCAAATACAATTGTTTCAGATCGTGATGCTAAAATTCTTAGCCACTTTTGGAGATTTTATGGGCTAAGTTGGGGACTAAACTGCTTTTTAGTACTACATGTCACCACCAAACTGAAGTAGTCAATAGATCATTGTCTACTATGCTTAGGGTTGTTTTGAAGAATAACTTGAAAATGTGGTAAGAATGCTTGCCTCATATTGAATTTTCTTATAATCGTTCATTGCATTCTACTACTAAGATGTGCCCTTTCGAAATTGTGTATGGTTTCATACCTCGTGCACCTATTGATTTGTTGCCTCTTCCATCTTCGGAGAAGGTTAATTTTAATGCTAGACAACATGCTGAATTGATATTTAAAATGCATGAGGTACCTAAGGAAAACATTGAGCGTATGAATGCTAAATACAAACTTGGTGGGGATAAGGGTAGAAAATGTGTTGTCTTTGCACGTGGAGATCTTGTTTGGTTGCATTTGCGTAAGGATAGATTTCACGATTTGCGCAAGTCAAAGCTAATGCGACGTTATGATGGTCCTTTTAAGGTGTTAGAGAAAATATATGATAATGCATATAAACTTGAGTCGTGTGGAGAGTTTGGGGTTAGTCCCATTTTTAACATTGCAGTTTTGAAGCCTTATTTGGGTGAGGAAGATGAGCTTCTGTCGAGGACGACTTCAATTCAAGAAGGGGAGGATGATTAGGACATCAATATCATTGTTACACCCACAACCCCTACTGCTATACTTATTGGACAAGTTACTAGAGCTCGCGCACGCGAATTGTATTACTAGGTACTTTCATTTCTTGGAAATCCTTCTAATGTTCATGAAAATATGATGTTGCCTAAATTAGATACTTTTGTTTTGCTTATGAATGAAGGACCTAGCATGGACAAGGAGGATGTCCATTGGAGCGGGATCAAGTATGGAGGGGAAGGTGCACACGCGGGAAAGAACAAGGGAGCTTCGAGTGGTGATTTTCGGACTTTGAAGCCGCCATAAGGAGAGCATGAAGGCTTGGACGAAATATACAAGATGCCACTTCATAATTTTCGTCCATAAGCTATTATAGGTGTTGCGTCACCTTATTTTTGGACTAGACACATGTAATTTCGAAATACTACATTATAGGTTGTTTTTAGAGTTCGTATGTGAGGGGAAACCGAGTTAGGGTCGTTTTCGGACCTCTCCTCCAAGGGGTCACGAAAATCCTCTCTATTCCCTCATATATATAACCCTTAGGGCACCGTTCAGACTTGGGTTTTGTTTAGATTACAAGTTCGTCATAGCTACAACTTCGCGTTCTTCGTTTGTGTTCTACAACCAGGCCAAGACGTCATAGAACCCCACTTTCATCAAGAAAGCTTTCCTCTTATATTCACAATATCTAGATTGCAATTTTAGCTTCTTTCTTGTTCTTCGTTGCGTGCAGGAAACACACCTTTGTGGTTAGGTTGATCGTGCTCCGGTGTGGTCAATAACCTCTCGGAGTTGGTTTAGCGATTGGTAAGGCGCGAGTTTCTCACACTTTCGTAGTCGGATCTTCAAAGTCTACTCCACCAAAAAGATAGCCAGCATCTCATCGAAAGACATGGACAACTTCGCCTCTATCAAAATGGAGGCACACGACGACTACATCAAGCTCACAAGCGATTGTTGTGGTAAACTCTCTTTCTCTGCCAAGCAGAAGTGCACTGCTACTATGAGAATGCTTACACTTGGTACTGCGGCAGATGTCATTGGTGAGATGGTCAAGATGGAGGAGAGCACATGCATGAAGACTACTATCAAGTTTGTCCGGGTTGTGGTCGAGGTGTTTGGAGCAGACTATCTCAGAGGACCAAATGCGCATGACACGGAAAAGTTGTTGGCTATTGAAGAGACCGGATGTTTCCAGGAATGCTCAGATCAATTGATTGGATGCGTTGGCAGTGGAAGAAATATCCCAAAGGTTTGCGAGGAATGTATCAAGGTTACACCAAAGAGGCCACCATCGTACTAGAAGCGGTGGCATCACGTGACTTATGGATTTGACATGCTTTCCTTGGAATGTCGGGTTCTCACAACGACATCAACGTGCTTCAACGATCTCCGGTGTTCAAGAGGCTTTGCAACAGGGAATCACCTTCATGCAACTACACCATCGACGACCGAGACTACAACATGAAATACTATCTTACCGATGGCATATATCCTCAGCGCGTCGTATTTGTGAAGACCATATCCGAACCACATGGCAAAAAACAAAAGCACTTCGCAACAATGCAGGAAGCAACTAGGAAGGATATGGAGAGGGCGTTCGGAGTGCTGCAAGCGCGTTGGAGAATTGTTCGTGGGGTTGCAATGATGTGGGAACCCGAAACTTTAGAACAGCTAATCACATGTTGTGTTATTTTGCACAATATGATCGTCGAGGATGAGGTGATGGTGTAGCTCAAACTAATGATATTTAAGCACCTCGAGAACAAGTTGAAATCCCGAAAAATCAAGATGCAGTTAAGCTTATTAACTTTCTGCAGATGTATCAGAATCTCCGATATCATCACGTGCACGCACAACTACTCAATGATCTAGTGAAACATATGTTGACCCACAATGAAAATGAAAGAACAGATGATTGATTGTGCATTTTAAATAAATTTATGTTCGATACCAACATATTTGCGTGTGGTATTTAATTTGTGTGATTGACGTGCTTGGTTTTGTGTACAAGATTTTGCATGGATTTGAAGATTTTGCATGGATTTAAAAGTTTGAATATGAGATGTGGATGCAGAGAGCAAAGTACGAGGGACGTATATACAGCCGGATTTGTCCAGTCTGGCTGTAGATGCTTTTATAGGACAAATATTTTTTTCTTTTCAAAACGGACAGGACAGAGATTCTCTTTATTAGGGCATGCACGGCAAAGCTCCACTTGAGGAAATGAGGAGAAGCTGGAGCAACAGGGACAGACATATTCGACATTCGACAAGTTCTTTACCTGTTTATGCGTCCTGCTTCTACTAAAAGGTTGTGTCTGACTCATTTATCCACTATAAGCAACAGGGACAGCATCACTATCTACATAAACTTAATGCGTTCTGCTTCTACTAAAAGGTTGTGCCTGACTCATTTATCCACTATAAGCAAAGTGCTTTCTTTGCACAAAACAAAGTTTTATTCCAAAACCATTCCTCTCCATCAAACCGGGTGTGTGTCATGAAGGTTTAAATTTTGGCAAAGACACACGTTTAACCGATGACCAAGCTGAAAAATAAGAGTGATCTTACGCAACCATTTACACATGACTGACTGAAAAAGCATCTCAGCCAAAACAAACAGGAAGCTAAGCTGCTTCCACTGCAACATTGGAACCATAGTACGTTAGGTTCATCCATCACCAAGCTGAAAAATAAGAGTGATCTTACGCAACCATTTACACATGACTGACTGAAAAAGCATCTCAGCCAAAACAAACAGGAAGCTAAGCTGCTTCCACTGCAACATTGAAACCATAGTACGTTAGGTTCATCCATCACCGCAGACGAGAGAAAAGAACAGCAGCATCTAGGATTCTAATTCTATAGTCCACTGCTCGCTCTTGAGCAAGCAATGTTGCAAAGGAGGCAGTGACAGCAGTGCAGTTTAAGCTTTTTCAGGTGGGCAGAGGGACTCTTCAGTTCACTGACCCAACGCTCCAAGGATGACGACTTATCTCGTCTCTCAGCTGAAACTCAACAGGCTTGTCCTCCAGGAGTGAGTAGCTGTCAAGCTCAACTTCATCAAAAGAAACTTCAATCAGCTTTGCCTTATCGCCTGGATGCAAAAAATGTACACATGTGAGAAAACTGAAACAGAATTGCAGATTGCCACGTAATGCGTTGAGTGACACGTTAAACAAACAAGAGTGAGCCTATGAATCTGCGAGGGAGAAAGAGACCTGAAATCGAGAGACGCCTACTGATGTCTGGAAGAATTTCAGGCTCCAGTTCCAGCACGTTCACTTCTTCATAAAATGGTGCAACTGCCTGAATCATCAACAAACAGATATTGCATTTCTGGTATCAAGATAATGCATTAAAAGAGAGGGGGAAATGAATAGAAACAACAAATATTGTTCACTGGAGCATGAGCGAATGACAAACAAGGATATCTTCAATAGCATGTAAAGACCGATAACAAGAACATATATACCAGGCAAATTAAGGAACAGGAACATACTATACGACTAAACAATGACTGTTGGTTTATGTTGGCCTATAATCCTGTTACAAATTCCCTTAGCTATAAGTTTGATTTTCAGTCAGACGAATAAGGGGCCATGTAATGTGTGCATGTGCACCTCTCGGCCAAGTCTTTGCTTTGTTTCCTTAGTAGGGCTGCCGGTTCACTCCGTGGGATGACACAGATCAAGGTGATCGTGGCAGCTATGTAGGGGAGAAGGAGGACTGGCATGGTCGTTAAACTCGGACCAACGCCCGTTTTTAGCTCAAGTTAGTTTGTAACCGAAGATGAATAAAGGAGAAGAGGAACAGAAAAAGCAGTACGATTATACTGCACAAAACTTGTCCCCTCTCGCACATATTTCCTCTCTGTCCGATCATTCCTTCCAGTAGTTTATACATGTCATGTGTTTTTTTACACAAAACAGATGCAAGAAGATGATATATACACCATTGTTTAATACTACTATCAATACAACCATTGCGGATAAATTCAAAGTAGAGAAATTGCAACAGGACAGGACACCGACAGCATAATGGAAACAAATTCCTTCATTGTTACTAGCAATAAGCAAAATTGAATATACATAAACAAATTTTCCAAAAGAAAAAAACAGATAACACTGATGTGCAGAGCTTAAACATATATTGTAGGCAAAATCCAGATTGGAAGTTATCAGCGGTATCGTCCACAAGTAGCTACACAGTGTTGCAAGGGTCCAACGGAGATTATGAGCATTCAGAAGCAACATCCATAAGTACATACATCTTTGTTGACTAGTCCACATTTTTACTACTTCTTAATTGCGTCTACAGATAAACATTCTTCCTGTTTGCTAACGTTATCATAATTAGTTAGACTGGATGTGAATTTTAGCAGTTTATCGAACAAGAGACCAACACTAACAGAACGTTTACATGTAAATTGGCGAGAAGTATGTGGGTGGCTTACCTTAGCTGGAAACAGCAGAGGATCAAATATCACATTTGACCAGTCATGCAATGCTGACGTCATTTTCTCCACTTTTTTCTTGACACCTGCACAGAGATGATATAACCAGTTACATTACATGCACATATTGAAAAGGTCTGCCCAAATACGAACAGGTAAATGAAGCAATTCTCACGTTTGTCTATCTTGTCATTGTCCAACTTCTGAGCATCATTCCCAGTGAAGTGGGTGCGTTCCACCCCACCCTTAGCCCATTCATGACATTTTTTGGTGGCTTCATCAGCATAGATTGTAGTCTTGCTCAGTGGGTTCTTCTTAATGGCTTCTTGGCTGCGCAGAGCAGACTTGTCTTTCAGGACGGACCTGTCCTTCAAGGGGTGGCCTTTTTGAATGCTAGGCGCTTGGGGCTTGCCGGTGTTGGACACATCCCGCAGGGCCTTCCTTGCTGATGGCTTTGCTGATGGTTTCAGTGGCCTGGCGTTCAGCCCATCAGCCCTCTTGCCTGCACAGCAGGAACAAGTGTGTCAGGGGGCTTACAACAGGAAACTTCATACCATGAATTAGTTTGAGAAAAAGAAGCCTCACCTCTATGGATTGGCAGGTTCTCATCAAGGAATACAGCAGCTGGAGCTGGGAAAGCCATGGCAGAAGAGAATCCTTTCTTCTTGTACCTCGGAAGCCTGGATGGAGTTAAATGCTGCTGTACAAAGGGAAATCAATCAGACGACAGAAGCAACACACAACAGAGTTCCCAATGCTATTGTGCTGTAAAGAAACTTGCAATCAGTTTATTTTAACATCGGACCACATTGTCTTGTGAAGGCAACCAAGATTCCGCTCACGGATAGTATGAATCAAGAACTTCCCATCCTATTGTTTGTGTGGTACAGAAACTGCAGCTTGCACAGGATTTACGCATCGGACCACGTTGTTTTGAAAAGGCAACCCGGTCTCACATATAGATTCTAGGTTAACCGCAATCCCGGTATGAAATATGAAACGCGTATTCGGAAAGAGCGCGCTTGGCGCGTCTAAAAAACAGATCGGAAGACATAAGCGTCGACGCCCATAACCCCGGCCCAGAAGAAGAAGAAGAAGACGCGAACCAGATGGATGGATGGCGGATCTAGACGGTGCGCCCGGAAATCGCAAAGGTTGGCGGCGGGATCTGAGTAATCGCTGGATGAGAGCAGCCTCGTATATACCTAAAACCCTAGGGCCAAAGGCCGCGGAACCCCTCGCCGGAAAGAACGGGAACGGCGACGCGCGTGAGAGGTGGGAGGCGGGAGCGGCGGCGGAGGTCAAGAATCGAGAGGAAGGGGGGGGGGGGGGGGGGGGGGAACGAGGAGTACCTCGCCGGATACGCGGGGGAGTTGTTGTTCTTGGCCTGTCCGCGCGCAGGAAAGAGTCGAGTTCTTGCCTTGTTGGGGGATGGATTGGAACCAAATGAATTGGGGAAAACTACTAGGGCTGCGGGATCGGCGCGGTGGGGAAGAAGGCAAAAGGCGAGGAGAGCGCAACGGTCGGATTTTGGTTGGGCGGTGCGGGAAAGTGCCGTTGGGCCACGACGCACGCAAGGGCAGGCTGGGTGGTAGGCTGGGCCTGGTTAGGTTTCGTATTTGTTGTGGTCCAGACGCACTGGCTGGCCCAGCCCAAGAAGCACAACCGAAACCCTAATTGGGGGGAGCAATTAACTTTTTTTTAGACAACTCAGGAAGCTTTATTAATTCGTCACAATGTTTACAGAGACGGATGGCAGATTTCTCGGATGGCCTAACCAAACATGACGGCCACCTTGCAGGTTAAGAGCATGTTTTGCTAAATTGTGAGCTTTAAAGTTGAAGTTCCTACGTTCATAAACGAACTTACAAGAATTAAAAGAAAATGAAATGTCTAAAATTTCTTGAATTATGGCACCATAGGTTGCCGAGGTACGATTCAGGATATCATTTACTACTACCTCACTATCTGAGGCAACTTGGAAGTTTTGTATGTATAGATCATTTGTTAGCGCAAGAGTTTGTGTGATAGCCAAAGCTTCGAGGATAGGAGGATCCGAAATAAATATCAAAACAGTCGCCGCAGCTCCGAGGAAAGTTTCCCCTATTGGGGAACATTGCATGGGAAACAAAAAAATTCCTACGCACACGAAGACCTATCATGGTGATGTCCATCTACGAGTGGTGATTTGGATCTACGTACCCTTGTAGATCGCACAACATGAAACGTTAAGAAACGCGGTTGATGTAGTGGAACGTCTTCACGTCCCTCAAACCGTCCCACGATCGAACGGACGGCACCTCCGCGTTCAGCACACGTATAGCTCGACGATGATCTCGGCCTTCTTGATCCAGCAAGCAAGACGGAGAAGTAGACGAGTACTCCAACAGTGTGACGGCGCTCCAGTGGTGGTGATGATCTACTCCTGCAGGGCTCCACCCGAGCTTTGCAGAAATCCGATCTAGAGGCGAAACTGTGTGGTTTAGGCTAGAGTTGCACGTGGCAAAGTTGTGTCTCAAAAAGCCTTAAACCACCACTATATATAGGAGGGAGGGGAAGGGGCTAGACTTGAGGCACAAGGCCTCAAGGGTGCGTCGGCCGCCAGGGAGGAGGAGGACTCCTCCAATTCGGTTTGGGAAGGAGGAGTCCTCCTCTTCCTTCCCACCTCCCTCTTTCCTTTTTTTCTTTCCTTTTTGGTATTTTCTTATGTGGCGCCATGGGCTCCTTGGGCTGACTCCAACACCCCACTAAGGACTTGTGGCGCCACCCTAGGGCCTTGGGCTCACTCCTGGGTGGGTGGGCCCCTCCCGGTGAACATCTGGAACCCATTCGTCACTGGTACACTGTCGGAATTGCCCGAAACTTTCCAGTAACCAAATGAAACCATCCTATATATCAATCTTCGTTTCCGGACAATTCCGGAAACCCTCGTGACGTCCGTGATCTCATCTGGGACTCCGAACAACATTCGGTAACCACACATATAATTCAACTATACTAAAACATCATCGAACCTTAAGTGTGCAGACCCTGCGGGTTTGAGAACTATGTAGACATGCCCCGAGGCACTCCTCGGTCAATATCCAATAGCGGGACCTGGATGCCCATATTGGATCCTACATATTCTCCGAAGATCTTATCGGTGAACCTCAGTGTCAAGGATTCATATAATCCCGTATGTCATTCCCTTTGTCCTTCGGTATGTTACTTGCACGAGATTCGAACGTCGGTATCCGCATACCTATTTCAATCTCGTTACCGGCAAGTCTCTTTACTCGTTTCGTAATACAAGATCCCGTGACTTACACTTAGTCACTTTGCTTGCAAGGCTTGTGTGTGATGTTGTATTACCGAGTGGGCCCCGAGATACCTCTCCGTCACACGGAGTGACAAATCCCAGTATTGATCCATGCTAACTCAACGGACACCTTCGGAGATACCTGTAGAGCACCTTTATAGTCACCCAGTTACGTTGCGACGTTTGATGCACACAAGGTATTCCTCCGGTGCCAGTGAGTTATATGATCTCATGGTCATAGGAATAAATACTTGACACGCAGAAAACAATAGCAATAAAACGACACGATCAATATGCTACGTTCATAGTTTGGGTCTAGTCCATCACATGATTCTCCTAATGATGTGATCCAGTTATCAAGTGATAAAACTTGCATATAGTCAGAAAACCTTGACTATCATTGATCAACTGGCTAGCCAACTAGAGGCTTGCTAGGGACATTGTTTTGTCTATGTATCCACACATGTATATATGTTTTCATTCAATACAATTATAGCATGGATAATAAACGATTATCTTTAAACAGGAAATATAATAATAACTATTTATCATTGCCTCTAGGGCATATTTCCAACAGTCTCCCACTTGCACTAGAGTCAATAATCTAGTCCTCACATCGCCATGCGATTTACATTGTAATAAATCTAACACCCATACAGTTCTGGTGTTGATCATGTTTTGCCCGTGGAAGAGGTTTAGTCAGCGGGTCTGCTACATTCGGATCCGTGTGCACTTTGCAAATATTCACGTCCTCTCCTTCGACGTAGTCACGGATGAGGTTGAAGCGTCGTTTGATGTGGCTGGTCTTCTTGTGAAACCTTGGTTCCTTTGCTAAGGCAATGACACCAGTGTTGTCACATAAAAGAGTTATTGGATTTAGTGCTCTTGGCACAACTCCAAGATCCGTCATGAACTGCTTCATCCAGACACCCTCCTTTGCTGCCTCCGAGGCAGCCATGTACTCCGCTTCACATGTAGAATCTGCTACGACGCTTTGCTTGGAACTGCACCAGCTTACCGCACCCCCATTAAGAATAAATATGTATCCGGTTTGTGACTTAGATTCATCTGGATCGGTGTCAAAGCTTGTGTCGACTTAACCCTTTACGATGAGCTCTTCGTCACCTCCATAAACGAGAAACATTTCCTTAGTCCTTTTCAGGTACTTCAGAATATTCTTAACCGTCGTCCAGTGATCCACTCGTGGATTACTCTGAAACCTGCCTGCCATACTTATGGCCAAGGTGACGTCTGGTCTAGTGCACAGCATTGCATACATGATAGAACCTATGGCTGAAGCATAGGGTACATAACTCATTTGTTCTCTATCTTCCGCAGTTGCTGGGCACTGAGTCTTACTCAATTTTATACCTTGTAACACTGGCAAGAACCCTTTCTTGGACTGATCCATTTTTAACTTCTTCAAAACTTTATCAAGGTATGTGCTTTTTGAAAGTCCTATCACACTTCTTGATCTATCCCTATAGATCTTAATACCTAGAATGTAAGCAGCTTCTCCTAGGTCCTTCATAGAGAAACTTTTATTCAAGTAATCCTTTATGCTCTCCAAAAACTCCACGTTGTTTCCAATCAGCAATATGTCATCCACATATAATATTAGAAACGCCACACAGCTCCCACTCACTTTCTTGTAAATACAAGATTCTCCAACCACTTGTATAAACCCAAATGATTTGATCACCTCATCAAAGCGTTTATTCCAACTCCGAGATGCTTGCACCAGTCCATAAATGGATCGTTGGAGCTTGCACACTTTGTTAGCATTCTTTGGATTGACAAAACCTTCGGGTTGCATCATATACAACTCTTCCTTAAGAAAACCGTTAAGGAACGCTGTTTTGACATCCATCTGCCAGATTTCATAATCGAAAAATGCAGCTATTGCTAACATGATTCGGACGGACTTAAGCATCGCTATCGGTGAGAACGTCTCATCATAGTCAATTCTTTGAACTTGTGAAAAACCCTTTGCCACAAGTCTAGCTTTATAAATGGTCACATTACTGTGTGCGTCTGTATTCTTCTTAAAGATCCATTTGTTCTGAATAGCCTTGCGGCCTTCAGGTACTACTTCTAAAGTCCACACTTTGTTTCGTACATGGATCCTATCTTGGACTTCATGGCCTCTAGCCATTTGTTGGAATCCAGGCCCACCATTGCTTCTTCATAATTCGCAGGTTCATTGTTGTCTAACAACATTATTGATAAGACAGGATTACCGTACCACTCGGGAGTAGTACGTGATCTTGTCGACCTGCGAGGTCCGATAGGAACTTGATCCGAAGGTTCATGAACATAATCATCAAGTTCCTCCTCAACCGGCGTCGCAACGACACGGGTTTCCCCTTGCCCTGCGCCACCATCCAGAGAGATTAGAAGTTCGACAACCTCATCAAGTTCTATCTTCCTCCCACTCAATTCTTTCGAGAGAAACTCCTTCTCAAGAAAATCTCCGTTTTTAGCAACAAACACTTTGCCCTCGGATTTGAGATACAAGGTATACCCAACTGTCTATTTTGGGTAACCTATGAAGATGCACTTTTCCGCTTTGGGTTCCAGCTTTTCAGGCTGAAGCTTTTTGACATAAGCATCACATCCCCAAACTTTAAGAAACGACAACTTTGGTCTTTTGCCATACCACAGTTCGTATGGTGTCATCTCAACGGATTTTGATGGTGCCCTATTTAAACTGAATGCAGCTGTCTCTAATGCATAACCCCAAAACGATAACGGCAAATCGGTAAGAGACATCATAGATCGCACCATTTCTAACAAAGTACGATTACGACGTTCGGACACACCATTACACTGTGGTGTTCCAGGCGGTGTCAACTGTGAAACAATTCCACATTGTCTTAAGTGAGCACCAAACTCAAAATTTAGATATTCACCCCCACGATCAGACCGTAGGAACTTGATCTTCTTGTTACGATGATTTTCAACTTCACTCTGAAATTGTTTGAACTTTTCAAATGTTTGAGACTTGTGCTTCATCAAGTAGATATATCCATACCTACTCAAATCGTCAGTGAAGGTGAGAAAATAATGATATCCGCCGCACGCCTCCACACTCATCGGACCGCACACATCGGTATGTATGATTTCCAACAAGTCACTTGCACGCTCCATTGTTACGGAGAACGAAGTCTTAGTCATCTTGCCCATGAGGCATGGTTCGCACGTGTCAAGTGAATCAAAGTCAAGTGACTCCAAAAGTCCATCGGAATGGAGTTTCTTCATGTGCTTTACACCAATATGACCCAAGCGGCAGTGCCACAAAAAAATGGCGCTATCATTGTTAACTCTAACTCTTTTGGTCTCAATGTTATGTATATGTGTATCATCGCTATCAAGATTCAATATGAACAATCCTCTCACATTGGGTACATGACCATAAAAGATATTACTCATAGAAATAGAACAACCATTATTTTAAACAAGTAACCGTCTCGCAATAAACAAGATCCAGATATAATGTTCATGCTTAACGCAGGCACTAAATAACAATTATTTAAGTTCATAACTAATCCTGATGGTAACTGAAGTGAAACTATGGTGACGGCGATTGCATCAACCTTGGAACCATTTCCCACGCGCATCATCACTTCATCTTTCGCCAGCCTTCATTTATTTCGCAGTTCCTGTTTCGAGTTGCAAATATGAGCAACAGAGCCGATATCGAATACCCAGGCACTACTACGAGAGTTGGTTAAGTACGCATCAATAACATGTATATCAATAACATTTTTCCTTGGTCACCTTCTTATCAGCCAGATACTTGGGGCAGTTGTGCTTCTAGTGACCCAGTCCCTTGCAATAATAACACTCTGTTTCAGGCTTAGGTCCAGCCTTGGGTTTCTTCGTTGGATTGGCAACAGATTTGTCGCTCTTCTTGTAGTTACCCTTCTTGCCTTTGCCGTTTCTCTTGAAACTAGTGGTCTTATTGACCATCAACACTTGATGCTCTTTCCGGAGTTCTGACTCTACGACTTTCAGCATCGCGAATAACTCGCCGGGTGACTTGTTCATCCCTTGCATGTTATAGTTCAACACAAAGCTCTTGTAGCTTGGTGACAGTGATTGAAGAATTCTATCAGTGATAGCCTCTTGCGGGAGTTCAATCCCCAGCTCAGCTAGACGGTTTGAGTACCCAGAAATTTTGAGCACATGTTCACTGACAAACGAATTCTCCTCCATCTTGCAAGCATAGTATTTATCGAAGGTCTCATACCTCTCGATCCGTGCATTCTTCTGAAAGATAAACTTCAACTCCTGGAACATCTCATATGCTCCATGACGCTCAAAGCGACGTTGAAGTCCCGGCTCTAAGACATACAATACTGCACATTGAACTACTGAGTAGTCCTCCTTACGTGTTAACCAAGCGTTCTTAACATCTTGGTCAACCGTAGCGGGTGGTTCATCTCCTAGCGCAACATTAAGGACATAATCCTTCTTCCCAGCTTACAGGAGCAACTTAAGATTATGAGCTCAGTCTAGAAAGTTGCTTCCATCATCTTTCAACTTAGCTTTCTCTAGGAACGTATTAAAATTCAGGGTGACTGTCGCGTGAGCCATTGATCTACAACACAAATTTTTCGAAGTGGACTTAGACTATGTTCAAGATAATTAGAGTTTAACTAATATAATTACTTGCTAAACTCCCACTCAAAAAGTACATCTCTCTAGTCATTTTAGTGGTACATGATCCAAATTCACTAACACAAGTCCGTTCATCACGTGAGTTGAGAATAGTTTTAGTGGTAAGCATCTCTATGCTAATCATATCAACTATACGATTCATGCTCGACCTTTCGGTCTCATGTGTTCCGAGGCCATGTCTGCACATGCTAGGCTCGTTAAGTTTAACCCGAGTGTTTCGCGCGTGCAACTGTTTTGCATCCGTTGTATGTGAATGTTGAGTCTATCACACCCGATCATCACATGGTGTCTCAAAACGACGAACTGTAACAATGGTGCACAGTCGGGGAGAACACAATTTCGTCTTGAAATTTTAGTGAGAGATCACCTTATAATGCTACCGTCGTTCTAAGAAAAATAAGGTGCATAAAAGGATTAACATCACATGCAATTCATAAGTGACATGATATGGTCATCATCTTGTGCTCCTTGATCTCCATCACCAAAGCACCGGCATGATCTTCTTGTCACCGACGCCACACCATGATCACCATCATCATGATCCCCATCAACGTGTCGCCATCGAGGTTGTCGTGTTATATATGCTATTACTACTAAAGCTACGACCTAGCAATATAGTAAACGCATCTACAAACACAAACGTTAGTTTAAAGACAACCCTATGGCTCGTGCCGGTTGCCGTAGCATCGACGTGCAAGTCGATATTAACAATTACAACATGATCATCTCATACATCCAATATATCGCATCACATCATTGGCCATATCATATCACAAGCATACCCTACAAAAACAAGTTAGACGTCCTCTAATTTGTTGTTGCATGTTTTACATGGCTGCTATGGATATCTAGTATGATCGCATCTTACTTACGCAAAAACCACAACGGAGATGTGCAAATTGCTATTTAACCTCTCCAAGGACCGCCCCGGTCAAAACCAATTCAACTAAAGTTGGAGAAACCGACACCCGCCAGTCATCTTTATGCAATGAGGTTGCATGTCAATCGATGAAACCAGTCTCTCGTAAGCGTACGAGTTATGACGGTCCGGGCCGCTTCAATCCAACAATACCGCCGAATCGACAAAAGACTAAGGAGGGCAGCAAATCGAACATCGCCGTCCACAAAACCTTTTGTGTTCTACTCGAGATAACATCTACGCATGAACCTAGCTCATGATGCCACTGTTGGGGAACGTTGCATGGGAAACAAAAAAATCCTACGCACACGAAGACCTATCATGGTGATGTCCAAAGACGAGTGGAGATTTGGATCTACGTACCCTTGTAGATCGCACAGCACAAAGCATTAAGAAATGCGGTTGATGTAGTGGAACGTCTTCACGTCCCTCGAACCGTCCCGCGATCCGTCCCACGATCTGTTCCGATCTAGCGCCGAACGAACGACACCTTCGCGTTCAGCACACGTACAACTCGACGATGATCTCGGCCTTCTTGATCCAGCAAGCAAGACGGAGAAGTAGATGAGTACTCCCGCAGCGTGATGGCGCTCTGGTGGTGGTGATGATCTACTCCTACACGGCTTCGCCCGAGCTTCGCAGAAATCCGATCTAGAGGTGAAACTGTGTGGTTTAGGCTAGAGTTGCACATGGCAAAGTTGTGTCTCAAAAAGCCCTAAACCACCACTATATATAGGAGGGAGGGGAAGGGGCTACCCTTGAGGCACAAGGCCTCAAGGGTGTGTCGGCGGCCAGGGAGGAGGAGGACTCCTCCAATTCGGTTTGGGAAGGAGGAGTCCTCCTCTTCCTTCCCACCTCCCTCTTTCCTTTTTATTTTTCTTTCCTTTTTGGTATTTTCTTATGTGGCGCCATGGGCTCCTTGGGCTGACTCCACCACCCCAATAAGGACTTGTGGCGCCACCCTAGGGCCTTGGGCTCACTCCCGGGTGGGTGGGCCCCTCCCGGTGAACACCCGAAACCCATTCGTCATTCCCGGTACACTGCCGGAATTGCCCGAAACTTTCCGGTAACCAAATGAAACCATCCCATATATCAATCTTCGTTTCCGGACCATTCTAGAAATCCTCGTGACATCCGTGATCTCGTCCGGGACTCTGAACAACATTAGGTAACCACATATATAACTCAACTATACTAAAACATCATCGAACCTTAAGTGTGTAGACACTGCGGGTTCGAGAACTATGTAGACATGCCCCGAGGTACTCCTCGGTCAATATCCAATAGCGGGACATGGATGACCATATTGGATCCTACATATTCTCTGAAGATCTTATTGGTGATACTCAGTGTCAAGGATTCATATAATCCCATATGTCATTCCCTTTGTCCTTCGATATGTTACTTGCGCGAGATTCGATCGTTAGTATCCGCATACCTATTTCAATCTCGTTACCGGCAAGTCTCTTTACTCGTTTCGTAATACAAGATCCCGTGACTTACACTTAGTCACTTTGCTTGCAAGGCTTGTGTGTGATGTTGTATTACAGAGTGGGCCCCGAGATACCTCTCCGTCACACAGAGTGACAAATCCCAGTCTTGATCCATACTAACTCAACGGACACCTTCGGAGATACCTGTAGAGCACCTTTATAGTCACCCAGTTATGTTGCGACGTTTGATGCACACAAGGTATTCCTCCGGTGCCAGTGAGTTATATGATCTCATGGTCATAGGAACAAATACTTGACATGCAAAAAACAATAGCAATAAAACGACATGATCAATATGCTACGTTCATAGTTTGGGTCTAGTCCATCACATGATTCTCCTAATGATGTGATCAAGTTATCAAGTGACAACACTTGCATATAATTAGAAAACCTTGACTATCATTGATCAACTGGCTAGCCAACTAGAGGCTTGCTATGGACATTGTTTTGTCTATGTATCCACACATGTATCTATGTTTTCATTCAATACAATTAGAGCATGGATAATAAACGATTATCTTTAAACAGGAAATATAATAATAACTATTTATCATTGCCTCTAGGGCATATTTCCAACACCTCGTTTATTCCTCGAGATGACACCAACAGACCCAAAGCCATGTCTAGAGACAACTCCATCGGCATTGAGCTTAGCAAAGCCAGGTGCTGGAGGGATCCATTGTTTTACTTGTTATGGTGGGATGCTCGTCCTAACATGAACATGTTTGTGGTTGATTTCGCTTAGCTCCCCAATATATGAATTCATGAAGCTATGTACCGTTGTCGACGACTGAAAAATGTCCTCATGAATAGCTTTCCTCCTAGCTCCCTAGATTTCCCATAGGGCTACGACAAGACGGGCAAAATCATTTTCTACTAATATTTCATGTAATGCAAAGATCCAATCCTTGGCGATGTCCTCCATATGATTGCTCATTACCTCCACTATATGTTCTGGTGCTAGCACCCAAACACTGCCTGCCATGGTGCAGGTTAGTAGTGCATGTCTCCAAGTATCCCGGGCACCACAGAGAGCACAAGTATCCATTATCGCCATTTTACAATGTTGCAGCAGAACACAACATGGGATAGATTGTCTTGCCAATCTCCAAATGAAAACCCGAAGATTTTAGGGAACTTTGATGTGCCAAATAGAAGTCCACTAATTATTTCCAGACCCAATCACGGATATACCCGGTTGCTCATCAATCCATCCCTCTCTACTAAGCTTTGTGCGCATGATCATCTGGTATGCCGATCGAACAAAGAATTTTCCCTTGCTATCGGTGTGCCAAGCCCAGAAATCTGATATAGATCGCGTACACAATGGAATCTTGAGGATCTCCTACGCATCAAAATGTGTGAACACCTGTCTAACCAGGTTCTCGTTCCAGGAAGCAACAGTAGTGTCTATGAGCTGAGCAACGAAAACCAAGGGGTTAGGCACCAAAGAGGTGATCTGTCTTTTGAATCTGTCTCGCGAAATCCAGTTATGGGTCCAAATGCTCGTGCTTGCCCCGTCCCCAATCCTCCGAATAACTCCCTATGCAAGGATGTCTCGACCATCCAGAATTGCCCGCCAAATCTGAGAGGGGTTGCCTCCCAACTCTTCCTCTAACAAGTTATAGTTAGAAAAGTATACCGCCTTTAGAATCCTTGTGCTCAGGGAAGTATCATTGGTCAATATGCACCAGGCTTGTCTAGCAAGTAAAGCCAGATTAGAAATCTCAAGGTCACGAAAACCCAAACCACCAAGGTCCTTTGGCCGAGTCATGATATCCCTGTTGGAAATATGCCCTAGAGGCAATACTAAATTAGTTATTATTATATTTCCTTGTTCATGATAATCGTTTATTATCCATGCTAGAATTGTATTGATTGGAAACTCAAATACATGTGTGGATACATAGACAACACACTGTCCCTAGTGAGCCTCTGAAGGACTAGATATTTGATCAAAGATGGTCAAGGTTTCCTGGCCATAGACATGAGATGTCGTTTGATAATAGGATCCCATCATTAGGAGAATGATGTGATGGACAAGACCCAAACTATGAACGTAGCATATGATCGTGTGAGTTTATTGCTACTGTTTTCTGCATGTCGATGTATCTGTTCCTATGACCATGAGATCATGCAACTCCCGGACACCGGAGGAATTCCTTGTGTGTATCAAACGCCACAATGTAACTGGGTGACTGTAAAGGTGCTCTACAGGTATCTCTGAAGGTGTATGTTGGGTTGGCATGGATCAAGACTGGGATTTCTCACTCCGTGTGACAGAGAGGTATCTCAGGTCACACTCGGTAATACAACATCAAAACAAGCCTTGCAAGCAATGTGACTAAGGAGTTAGTTACGGGATCTTGCATTATGGAACGAGTAAAGATACTTGCCGGTAACGAGATTGAACTAGGTATGGAGATACCGACGATCGAATCTCGGGCAAGTAACATATCGAAGGACAAAGGGAACAACATACGGGATTAACTGAATCCTTGACATAGAGGTTCAACCGATAAAGATCTTCGTAGAATATGTAGGAGACAATATGGGCATCTAGGTCCCGCTATTGTTTATTGACTGGAAAGTGTCTCGGTCATGTCTACATAGTTCTCGAACCTGCAGGGTCTACACACTTAAGGTTCAGTGATGTTTCTGTATTATTGAGTTATGTATGTTGGTGACCGAAAGTTGTTCGGAGTCCTGGATGAGATCCCGGACATCACGAGGAGCTCCGGAACGGTCCGGAGGTAAATATTGATATATAGGAAAGTTGTATTTTGCTTCCGAAAGATTTCGGACATTACCCGTAAAGTACCGGGAGTGACGAATGGGTTCCGGGGTTTTACCGGGAGGGGACACCCACCCGGAAGGGGGCCTAATGGGCCTAAGGGTGGCACACCAGCCCCTAGTGGGATGCGCAGCCAGCCCAATAAAGCCTATTTCGGCCAAGTACAAGGAGGGAAAGGGAATCCCACTTAGGAAGGGGAATCCCACTAGGAAGGAGAATCTTCCACCAAACCGAAATGGAGGAGGACTCCTCCCCTTGGGTTCGGCTGAACTTCTCCTCCTTGGGAGAGGGCAAGGCAGCCCACCTCCCTCTTCCTCATATATACAGTCGAGGTTTTGAGGGCAACACACACTAGAAAAGCCACGTGCTGCCCTCTCCTCCACAAATTGTCTTCTTTGTCTAGATTAGTCCGGCATAGCTTGGCGAAGCCCTGCTTGATTAGTTCACCACCACCACCACCACGTCATCGTGCTGGAGAACTCATCTACCTCTCTTCCCCTCTTGCTAGATCAAGAAGGCGAAGATCGTCATCGAGTTGTACGTGTGCTGAACGCGGAAGAGCCGTCCGTTCGGCACTAGATCGGGATGGATCGTGATGGGATCGCGGGACGGATCGTGAGGAGATCGCGGGACAGATCATGATGAGATCGCGGGACGGATCGTGATTGGATCACAAAGACGCAGGAGTACATCAACCACATTATATATACTTCCGCTTAGCGATCTACAAGGGTATGTAGATGCACTCCCCCTCTCGTAGATGGTCATCACTGTGGATAGATCTTGTGTGCGCGTAAAAACTTTTTGTTTCCCATGCGGAGTTCCCCAATAGTGGCATCATGAGCTAGGTCTATGTGTAGATGACATCTCAAGTAGAACACAATGGAGTTTGTGGGCGTTTATATTCACATTGCTTCCCTCAGTCTTTTCTTGATTCGACGATATTGTTGGATGAAGCGGCCTGGACCAACATTACTACTACGCTTACGAGAGACCGGTTCCATCAACTAACATGCAACTTGTTTCATAAAGATGGCTGACGGGTGTCTATTTCTCCTACTTTAGTTGAATCGGATTTGACACGGGCGGTCCTTGTAGAAGGTTCAATTGTAGCCTTTGTCGATAAGTAAGAGTGTCGAACCCAACGAGGAGCTAAAGGTAGGACAAATATTCCCTCAAGTTCTATCGACCAACGATACAACTCTACGCACACTTTACGTTCGCTTTACCAAGAACAACTATGAAACTAGAATTACTTTGTAGGTGTGATAGGATAGGTTTGAAAGATAATAAAGAACACGTAAATAAAAACTAGGGGCTGTTTAGATAAAGAAACAATTACGTTAGTTTAACGAGTGTGGAAAAGTGGTGGTAGGAGTTGTGGAATTGTCCCTAAGCAAGTGACTATGTTACTAGACCGATAGCAAGTTTTATGTGGGAGAGGCCACTGCTAGCATTTCATCCCTTACTTGGAATTCTATGCACTTATGATTGGAACTATTAGCAAGTATCCGCAACTACTAACGTTCATTAAGGTAAAACCCAACCATAGCAATAAGATATATTGGTCCCCCTTCAATCCCGTATGCATCAATTTCTATGCTAGGATGAAGCTTCTGTCACCCTTGCCCTCCAATACATAGTCCTATCAACATACTACTAACCCTATGGTGTGATCCACGCGCGCGCTCATATGATGGACACCAAAGGATAGCAACATAGCCACAACCAAATTAAACCAATCGTAGCAATTCATCAATCACCGATAGGACAACGAAAATCTACTCAGACATCATAGGATGGCAACACATCATTGGATAATAATATGAAGCATAAAGCACCATGTTCAAGTAGAGGGTACAGCGGGTTGCGGGAGAGTGGACCACTGAATATAGATGGCGGAAGGTGATGGAGGTGTTGGTGAAGATGACAGAGGTGTTGGTGTAGATCGCCGTCACACGATGATGTCCCGGGCAGCGTTCCGGCGCCGCCGGGAGAGAGGGGGAGAGAGACCCCCTTCTTCTTATTCTTCCTTGACCTCCTCCCTAGATGGGAGAAGGGTTTCCCCTATGGTCCATGGTCTCCATGGCGGCGGAGGGGCGAGAGCCCCTCCCAGATTGGATCTCTCTCTCTGTGTGTGTGTCCTTCTATTTCTGCGCTCCAAGATTCTGGCCTTTCACCGTTCCTTAAATTCCCGGAGATCCGTAACTCCGATTGAGGTGTCCTTTTAACACGATTTGCTTACGGATATTAGCTTTCTTGCGGTGAAAGAAGGGTCCCAACCGCCTTAGGGGTTGGTCACGAGCCTGCCAGGCGCGCCTCCTGGGCTCGTGACCCCCTCGGGCATCATTTCGCGTTGATTCTTCTTCCCAAAAATCATAAATATTCCAAAAAAAATCCCCATAGGTTTTTTATTGCGTTTGGACTTCGTTTGGTATGGATATTCTGCCAAACAAAAAACATGCAACAAACAGGAACTGACACTGGGCACTGGATCAATATGTTAGTCCCAAAAATAGTATAAAAAGTTGCCAAAAGTATATGAAAGTTGTAGAATATTGGCATGAAACAATCAAAAATTATAGATATGACGGAGACATATCAGCATCTCCAAGCTTAATTCCTGCTCATCCTCGAGTAGGTAAATGATAAAAAAGATATTTTTTATCTGGAATGCTACCTAGCATAATCTTGATCATATAATCTAATCATGGCATGAATACTAAAACACGAGTGATTCGAAGCAATAGTCTATCATTTGACATAAAGACAATAATATTTCAAGCATACTAACAAAGAAATCATGTCTTCTCAAAATATCATGGCCAAAGAAAGTTATCCCTACAAAATCATATAGTATGGCTATGCTCCATCTTCCCCACACAACGTATTTAAATCATGCACAACCCCGGTTTTAGCCAAGCAATTGTTTCATACTTTAGTGTTCTCAAAAATTTTCAACTTTCACGCAATACATGAGCGTGAGCCATGGACATAGCACTATAGGTGGAATAGAATATGGTGGTTGTGGAGAAGACAAAAAGGAGGAGATAGTCTCACATCAACTAGGCGTATCAATGGGCTATGGAGATGCCCATCAATAGATATCAATGTGAGTGAGTAGGGATTGCCATGCAACAGATGCACAAGAGCTATAAGTGTATGAAAGTTCAAAAAGAAACTAGTGGGTGTGCATCCAACTCGCTTGCTCATGAAGACCTAGGGCAATTTGAGGAAGCCCATCATTGGAATGTAAAAGGCAAGTTCTATAATGAAAATTTCCCACTAGTATATGAAAGTGACAACATAGGAGACTCTCTATCATGAAGATCATGGTGCTACTTTGAAGCACAAGTGTGGTAAAGGATAGTAGCATTGTCCCTTCTATCTTTTCTCTCATTTTTTTTGGTGGGCTTCTTTGGCCTCTTTTTTTATTTGGGCTTCATTGGCCTCTTTTATTACTTCCTCACATGGGACAATAATCTAATAATGATGATCATCACACTTTTATTTACTTACAACTCGATATTTAGAACAAAATATGACTCTATATGAATGCCTCCGGCGGTGTACCGGGATGTGCAATGATCTCGCGTAGCAATGACATCAAAAACGGACAAGCCATGAAAACATCATGCTAGCTATCTTACGATCATGCAAAGCAATATGACAATGATGGTGCGTGTCATAATAAACGGAACGATGGAAGTTGCATGTCAATATATCCCGGAATGGCTATGGAAATGCCATAATAGGTAGGTATGGTGGCTGTTTTGAGGAAGGGTATATGGTGGGTGTAATGCACCAGCGAAAGTTGCGCGGTACTAGAGAGGCTAGCAATGGTGGAAGGGTGAGAGTGCGTATAATCCATGGACTCAACATAGTCATAAAGAATTCACATACTTATTGCAATAGTCTATTAGTCATCGAAACAAGGTACTACACGCATGCTCCTAGGGGAAGGGTTGGTAGGAGTTGACCATCGCGCGATCCCGACCTCCACACAAAGGATGTCAATCAATAAATAAATCATGCTCCGACCTCGTCACATAACGGTTCCCCATACGTGCATGCTACGGGAATCACAAACCTTAACACAAGTATTTCTATGAATACACAATTACTCACTAGCATGACTCTAATATCACATCTTCATGTCGCAAAACTATTGCAAGGAATCAAACATATCATATTCAGTGATCTACAAGTTTTATGTAGGATTTTATGACTAATCATGTGAATGACCAACTCTTGTTAACTCTCTAAATAGGTATAAGTGAAGCATGAGAGTTTAATTCTTTCTACAAAAGATATGCCCCGCTCTAACAAATATAAGTGAAGTAAAAGAGCATTCTACAAATGGCGGTTTTCTATGTGTAGGGAAACAGGCAATCCAAACTTCAAATGATATAAGTGAAGCACATGAAGCATTCTATAAAGCCATACTCAAAAGATATAAGTGAAGTGCAAAGAGCATTCTATAAATCAACCAAGGACTATCTCATACCAGCATGGTGCATAAAATAAAAAGGAAAAATAAACACAAAAGACGCTCCAAGCATTTGCACATATCATGTGACGAATAAAAATATAGCTCCGAGTAAAATTACCGATAGATTGTAGACGAAAGAGGGGATGCCTTCCGGGGCATCCCCAAGCTTAGCGCTTGAGTCTTCCTTGAATATTACCTTGGGGTGCCTCAGGCATCCCCAAGCTTAGGCTCTTGCCTCTCCTTATTCCTTCATCCATCGTGGTCTCACCCAAAACTTGAAAACTTCAATCACACAAAACTCAACAAAACCTTCGTGAGATCCGTTAGTATAATAAAGTAAATCACCACTTTAAGTACTGTTGTGAACACATTCCAAATTCATATTAGCATTATATCTACTGTAATCCAACTTCACCATGGTTCATACCCCCCGATACTACCCATAGATTCATCAAAATAAGAGAACAATGGATAGAAAAGAGAATCTGTCAAAAACAAAACAATCTGTAGTAATCTGAACATATACCATACTTCTGATACTCCAAAAATTCTGAAAAAATTGTGATAATTAAGGCAATTTGTATATCAGTCAGCATAAAAAAGAATCAACTTAATAGCACTCTCTTTATAGAAATAAGAAATGATTTCGTGAGTGCAAAGTTTCTGTCTTTTTCAGCATGATCAAAGAACTATCACCCAAACTAATCATAAAGGAGTTACTTGGCACATTATTTTTATAGTACAATGGAATTGTACAAGGGGATAATTATTTTTGCGAGAAACTTCCATGAAAAATTCTACATTGTTTCCATGAGCATGAACACAAGTGTTAAAGGTCGACCCTCACTTCCGCAATGCATCACCTTTCAATCGCTTCTCTTTTTGAAAAAGTTTTAAGTTCCCCTCTATATTTTTTTGAACTATATAAAAGCACTCAACAGAAATAAATGACTCCCTAAAACTTCCAGGTTGTCTCCGAGGCAGCGCTTTCTTTAAAGCCGTTAAGCTAGGCATAAAGTGTTCAAGTAATGGATCCACCCGGATCCCAAGGTATATCAAAGCAAATTTTAATTAACAATGATTTGTAATTTAGTAGTGAGCACAAGGTAACATATATCATACAATGATGAAGTCTAACTCTCTTCCTATGCGTTGGCATGTCAGAAAAGAATAATTCATGCACATCAAGTAAAGGCCAATACATAGCATAAGCAGTTTCTTGCAATTTTATCGTATTGGAAACATAGAGAGGTGGAGATGTAGTTCCTCTCTCATAATAATTGCAAGTAGGAGCAACAAGCACATGCATAGTATATTCATCAAAATCATCATGTGTAATAGTAGAAGGCAACCCATCTATGTAATACCTAATAAGAGCAAACTTCTCCGATATAGTGTAGTTGGGAGAGTTCAAAAAGATAATAGGACTATCATAAGTGGGTGCGATAGCAACAATTTCATGTTTAACATAAGGAACTATAGAAAGTTCATATTCATAAGCATAATTCATATTGGCATCATGGCCACAAGCATAGCAAGCATCAAGTTCATCAAAAAGGGATATTTCAAACGAATCCAAGGGATCATAGCAATCAACATAGCATTCATCCTTCGGTAAGAACGAAGGGAAATTAAACAATGTATGAGATGAAGAGTTACTCTCATTAGAAGGTGGGCACGGGTAGCTAGTCCGCTCTTCCTCCTTTTGTTCTTCGCTCTCCTTGTCATCTTTTTTATCTAATGAGCTCAGAGTTTCAACATTTTCTTCTTCCATAGTTTCCTGCAAAATATTAGTCTCTTCTTGGGCAGCGGAGAATTTCTCCATAAATCGATAAATATGGGCATTATATTCATAATTAGTATAACAATAACGAAGCATAACCAAATTTTTAGATCGGTAAACAATATCATCATTATCATCACACTTTTTAAACAGAGCTTCAATTTAATAAGCACCCATAAAAGCAACAAACTCTTCTATTTGTTCCACATCATAGTAATCATATATACCATTAGCATAAGAAGCCAAGGTTTCATTAGCATTAAATTCACAAGAAAAGGGATGGTGTTTAGCCTTCATCCTAGAGCAACAAGTAATATCATATCTCAAGCATAGATCCCAAGCATACCATTTCAACATATGAATTTGATCCCATAATAGTTTCCCTTTTTGAGTCAAGCGATAATCCCTAAAGAATTCACGTTGATCCAACGTGTCTCCCATTATATAATTGAATGGGGTTTTCTCAGGATTATTAAAGAAGTGCATAATATTTTCCACATAACGAGCATCGAGGGTTTAGGAGGTTCCTCATCTCCATGAGTAGCAAGTACACCTATTTTTTTGGTATTTCGTGTTCCATATCCATAACTAAAGATAGAGAACAACTTAGAACATCAAATAAATCTACTTAGTGATAAATCAAACAAGCACACACGAGAATATTCACCCCCACTCTATTGCTCCCCGGCAACGGCGGCAGAACAAGGTCTTGATAACCCACAAGTATATGGGATCAATTATAGCCTTTCTCGATAAGTAAGAGTGTCTAACCCAACGAGGAGCTAAAGGTAGGACAAATATTCCCTCAAGTTCTATCGACCACCGATACAACTCTACGCACACTTTACGTTCGCTTTACCTAGAACAAGTATGAAACTAGAAGTACTTTGTAGGTGTGATAGGATAGGTTTGCAAGATAATAAAGAACATGTAAATAAAAACTAGGGGCTGTTTAGATAAAGAAACAATTACGTTAGTTTAACGAGTGTGGAAAATTGTGGTAGGAGTTGCAGAATTGTCCCTAAACAATTGACTACGTTACTAGACCGATAGCAAGTTTTATGTGGGTGAGGCCACTGCTAGCATGTCATCCCTTATTTGGAATTCTATGCACTTATGATTGGAACTATTAGCAAGCATCCGCAACTACTAACGCTCATTAAGGTAAAACCCAACCATAGCAATAAGATATATTGGCCCCCCTTCAATCCCGTATGCATCAATTTCTCTGCTAGGCTGAAGCTTCTGTCACCCTTGCCCTCCAATACATAGTCCTATCAACATACTACTAACCCTAAGGTGTGATCCACGTGCGCGCTCATATGATGGGCACCAAAGGACAGCAACATAACCACAAGCAAATTAAACCAATCATAGCAATTCATCAATCACCGATAGGACAACGAAAATCTACTCACACATCATATGATGGCAACACATCATTGGATAATAATATGAAGCATAAATCACCATGTTCAAGTAGAGGGTATAGCGGGTTGCGGGAGAGTGGACCGCTGAATATAGATGGGGAAAGGTGATGGAGGTGTTGGTGAAGATGACGGAGGTGTTGGTGTAGATCGTCGTCACACAATGATGTCCCGGGCGGCGTTCCGGCGACGCCGGGAGAGAGGGGGAGAGAGCCCCCTTCTTCTTCTTCTTCCTTTACCTCCTCCCTAGATGGGAGAAGGGTTTCCCCTCTGGTCCATGGTCTCCATGGCGACGGAGGGGCGAGAGCCCCTCCGAGATTGGATCTCTCTCTCTCTCTGTGTCCTTCTGTTTTTGCACTCCAAGATTCTGGCCTTTCACCATTCCTTAAATTCCTGGAGATCCGTAACTCTGATTGTGGTGTCCTTTTAACATGATTTTCTTCCAGATATTAGCTTTCTTGCGGCGAAAGAAGGGCCCCAACCGCCTTAGGGGTTGGTCACGAGCCTGCCAGGCGCGCTTGGGGGGGTAGGGCGCGCCTCTTGGGCTCGTGACCTCCGCAGGCATCGTTTCGCGTTGATTCTTTTTCCCAAAAATCATAAATATTCCAAAAAAAATCCTGTAGGTTTTTTATTGCGTTTGGACTTCGTTTGGTATGGATATTCTGCGAAACAAAAAACATGCAACAAACAAGAACTGGCACTGGGCACTGGATCAATATGTTAGTCCCAAAAATAGTATAAAAAGTTGCAAAAAGTATATAAAGTTGTAGAATATTGGCATGAAACAATCAAAAATTATAGATACGACGGAGACGTATCATTCAGCATTGAAGCCAACTCAACTCACGTGATGATCGGACTTGAGTTGGTGAATGGATCATGTGTCACTCGAATGACTAGAGGGATGTCAATTTGAGTGGGAGTTCTTAAGTAATATGATTAATTGAACTTTTTTTCATGACCATAGTCAAAATGTCTTTGCAAATTATGTTGTAGCTTGTGTTGTATCTTCATTGTTTTTGATATGTTCCTAGAGAAAACTTAGTTGAAAGATGATAGTAGCAATTATACGGATTGGGTCCGTAAACTGAAGACTGTCCTCATTGTTGCATAGAAGGCTTATGTCCTTGATGCACCGCTCTGTGTGCTACCCCGCAAGCGTCGTCTGTGGATGTTGCGAACATCTGACATACACATTTTTTGATGACTACGTGGTAGTTCGGTGTATAATGCTTAACAACTTAGAATTGAGGCTCCCAAGACGTTTTGAATGTCACAAAACATATGAGATGTTCCAAGAGCTGAGATTTGGATTTCAGGCTCGTGCCCGTGTTGAGATGTATGAGACATCCAACAAGATTCCTTGTCTATAAAGTAAGGGACAAAAGCTCAATTGTTGAGCATGTGATCAGATTGCGTGGGTACTACAATCGATTTGGCTTTCAGGCTCGTGCCCATGTTGAGAAGTATGAGACATCCAACAAGATTCCTTGTCTATAAAGTAAGGGACAAAAGCTCAATCGTTGAGCATGTGATTAGATTGTGTGGGTACCACAATCGCTTGAATCGAGTGGGAGTTGATCTTCTAGATAAGATAGTGATTGACATAGTTCTCCAAAGTCACTACCACCAAGATACTGGAGCTTCGTGATGAACTATAGCATATCAGGGATGCTCAAGATGATCCCTGAGTTATTTGCGATGTTAGACACCGCGAAAGTAGAAATAAAGTAGGAGCATCAATTATTTATTATTAGTGAAACCACTAGTTTAGAGAAGGACAAGGGCAAGAAGGAATACTTCATGAGTGGCAAACCAGTTGCCGCTCTAGTGAAGAAACCCAAGGTTGAACCCAAACCCGAGACTAAGTGCTTCTATTATGAGGGAACGATCACTGAAGCGGAACTACCCTAGATACTTGGTAGATAAGAAGGCTAGCAAAGTCGACAAAACTATATTGGATATACGTGATATTGATGTGTGCCTTATTAGTACTCCTAGTAGCACCGGGGTATAAGATATTGGTTCAGTTGCTAAGTGTTAGTAACTCGAAATTATGGTTATGGAATAAACGGATACTAGCAAGGGTGAGGTGACGATGTGTGTTGGAAGTAATTCCAAGGTTGATGTGATCAAACATCACACGCTCCCTCTACCATCGGGATTAGTGTTGAACCTAAATAATTTTTATTTGGTGTTTGCGTTGAGCATAGACATGATTAGATCGTGTTTATTGCAATACGATTATTCATTTAAAGAGAATAATGGTTACTCTCTTTAGTTGAATAATACCTTCAGTGGTCATGCACCTAATATGAATGGTTTATTGAATCTCGATCGTAGTCATACACATGTTCATAATATTGATGCCAAAGGATACAAAGTAGTAATGATAATACCACTTACTTGTGGCACTGCCGCTTGAGTCATATTGGTATAAAACGCATGATGAAGCTCTATGATGATGGATATTTGGACTCACTCGTTTTTGAAAAGTTTGAGACATGCGAACCATGCCTATTGGTGTAAACGCATGAAGAAACTCCATGTAGATGGATCGTTTAGACTCAATTGATTTTGAATCACATGAGACATGGCACATGGGCAAGATGACCGAAGGCCTTGTTTTCACTGTGATGGAACGAGCAAGTGACTTGTTGGAAATAATACATTTTGATGTATGCAGTCCAATGAGTGCCGAGGCACGCAGTGGATATCGTTATGTTATCACTTCACTGATGATTTCAGTAGATACATGTGTATTTGCTTGATGAATCACAAGTCTGAAATATTGAAAGTTCAAGCAATTTCAGAGTGAAGTTGAAGATCGTCGTGACAAGAGGATAATATGTCTACGATGTGATCGTGGGGGTAAATATATATCTGAGTTGTGAGTTTGGTAAAAATTTAAGACAATGTGAAAATTATTTCACAACTCATGCCACCTAGAACACCATAGAGTCATGGTGTGTCTGAACGTCATAGCCACTCCCTATTAGATATGGCGCAAACTATGATGTCTCTTATCGAATTACCACTATCATTTTGGGGTTAGGCATTAGAGACAACCACATTCACTTTAAATAGGGCACCATTTAATTCCGTTGAGATGACTTCGTATGAACTATGGTTTGGAGAAACCTAAGGTGTCATTTCTTAAAAGTTTGGGGTTACGATGCTTATGTGAAAAAGTATTAGCCTGCTAAGCTCGAACCCAAAGCGGATAAATGCATCTTCATAGGACACCCAAAACAGTTGGGTATACCTCCTATCTCAGATCCGGAAGCAAAGTGTTTGTTTCTAGAAATAGGTCCTTTCTCGAGAAAAAGTTTCTCTCAAAATAATTGAGTGGTAGGATGGTGGAAACTTGATGAGGTTATTGAACCATCACTTCAACCGATGAGTAGAAGGGCGCAGGAAGATGTTCGTGTGGCACCTACACTAGTTAATGTGGAAAGCTGATGATGGTGATCATGAAGCTTCAGATCAAGTTACTACCAAACCTCGTAGGTCGACAAGGAAACGTACTGCTCCAGAGTAGTACGGTAATCCTGTCTTGGAGGTCATGTTGCTGGACAACAATGAACCTACGAGCTATGGAGAAGCGATGGTGGGCTCGGATTCCGACGAATGGCCAAAGGCCATGAAATGCGAGATAGGATCCATGTATGAAAACAAAGTATAGACTTTGGAAGAAGTACTTGATGGTCGTAAGGCTATTAAGTAGAAGTGGATCTTTAAAAGGAAGACAGATGATGATGGTGAATGCCACCATTTAGAAAGCTCGACTTGTCGCAAGGAAGTTTCCCACAAGTTCAAGGAGTTGACTACGATGAGACTTTCTCATCCGTAGCGATGCTAAAGTCTCTTGGAATTATGTCAGCATGGATGGATGTCAAAACAATGTTTCCTCGACGGTTTCCTTGAGGTAAGGTTGTATGTGATACAACCAGAAGGTTTTGTCGATCCTAAGGATGCTGACAAGTATGCAAGTTGCAACAATCCTTCTATGGACTGGTTCAAGCATCTCGGAGTTGGAATATATGCTTTGATAAGATGATCAAAGATTTTGGGTTTATACAAAGTTTATGAGAAACTTGTATTTCCAAGAAAGTGAGTGGGAGCACTCTAGAATTTCTGATAAGTATATGTGGTTGACATATTGTTGATTGGAAATAATGTAGAATTTCTAGAAAGCATAAAGGGCTGTTTTGAAAGGAGTTTTTCAAAGGAAAACCTGGATTGAGCTACTTGAAACATTGAGCATCAAGATATATAGAGATAGATCAAGACGCTTGATGTAACTTTCAATGAATAGACCAGTCAAAGACGGAGTTCTTGACTGTATTGTAGGGTGTGAAATTTGAGTAAGACTCAAAGCTCGACCACGACAGAAGAAAGAGAAAGGACGATGGTCGTCCCATATGCCTTAGTGGTAGGCTCTATAGTATGTCATGTTGTGTACCACACCTGATGCGTGCCTTGTCATGAGTAGGTCAAGGGGTACAAGAGTGATCCAGGAATGGATCACTAGACATCGGCCAAAATTATCCTTATTAACTTGAGGACTAAGGAAATGTTTCTTGATTATGGAGGTGATAAAATAGTTTGTCATAAAGGGTTACGCCGATAAAAGCTTTGACACTAATCCGGATGACTCTGAGTAGTAAATCGGATTCGTATAGTGGAGCAGTCATTTGGAATTGTTCCAAGTGAAGCGTGGTAGAAGGGTCTACATTATGACATTGAGATTTGTAAAGTACACACAGATCTGAATTTTTTGGACCCATTGACTAAAAAACTCTCTCACAAGCTAGACATGATTATACCCCGGAACTGTATGGGTGTTAGATTCATTACAATCACATAGTGATGTGAACTAGATTATTGACTCTAGTGCAAGTGAGGGACTGTTGGAAATATGCTATAGAGGCAATAAAAATTGGTTATTATTATATTTCCTTGTTCATGATAATCGTTTATTATCCATGCTAGAATTGTATTGATTGGAAACTCAAATACATGTGTGGATACATAGACAACACACTGTTCATAGTGAGCCTCTAAAGGACTAGCTCTTTGATCAAAGATGTTCAAGGTTTCCTGGCCATAGACATGAGATGTGGTTTGATAATGGGATCACATCATTAGGAGAATGATGTGATGGACAAGACCCAAACTATGAACGTAGCATATGATCGTGTGAGTTTATTACTATTGTTTTCTTCATGTCATTGTATCTGTTCCTATGACCATGAGATCATGCAACTCCCGGACACCGGAGGAATAACTTGTGTGTATCAAATGTCACAACGTAACTGGGTGACTATAAAGGTGCTCTACAGGTATCTCTGAAGGTGTCTGTTGGGTTGGCATGTATCAACACTGGCATTTGTCACTTCGTGTGACGGAGAGGTATCTCGGGACCCACTCGGTAATACATCATCAAAACAAGCCTTGCAAGCAATGTTACTAAGGAGTTAGTTACGAGATCTTGTATTACGGAACGAGTAAAGAGACTTGTCGGTAACGAGATTGAACTAGGTATGGAGATACCGATGATCGAATCTCGGGCAAGTAACATACCGAAGGACAAAGGGAACAACATACATGATTAACTGAATCCTTGACATATAGGTTCGACCGATAAATATCTTTGTAGAATATGTAGGAGCCAATATGGGCATCCAAGTCTTGCTATTTTTTATTGACCGGAGAGTGTCTCGGTCATGTCTACATAGTTCTCGAACCCGCACGGTCTGCACACTTAAGGTTTGGTGACGTTTCGGTATTATTGAGTAATGTATGTTGGTGACCAAAGTTGTTCGGAGTCTCGGATGAATTCCCGGACGTCACGAGGAGCTACGAAATGGTCCGGAGGTGAAGATTGATATATAGGAAAGTTGTATTTGGTTTCTGGAAAGATTTCGGGCATTACCGGTAAAGTATGAGGAGTGACGAATGGGTTGTGGGGTTTTACCGGGAGGGGCCACCCACCCGGAAGGGGACCTAATAGGCCTAAGGGTGGTGCACCAGCCCCTAGTGGGCTGGGAAGGCAGCCCAATAAAGCCTATTTCGGCCAAGTACAAGGAGGGAAAGGGAAACTCACTTAGGAAGGGGAATCCCACTAGGAAGGAGAGTCCTCCTCCACCAAACTGAATTGGAGGAGGACTACTCCCCTTGGGTTCGGCCGAACCTCTCCTCCTTGGAGGAGAGGGAAGGCATCCCACCTCCCTCTTACTCCTATATATAGTGGAGGTTTTGAGGGCAATACACACCAGAAAAGCCACGTGCTGCCCTCTCCTCCACATATCGTCTTCTTCGTCTAGATTAGTCCGGCATACCTTAGCGAAGCCCTGCTGGATTAGTTCACCACCAAAACCACCACATCGTCGTGCTGGAGAAATCATCTACCTCTCCGCCCCTCTTGTTGGATCAAGAAGGCGGAGATCGTCATCGAGCTGGACATGTGATGAACGCGCAGGTGCCATTCATTTGGCACTAGATCAGGATGGATCGTGATGGGATCGCTGGACGGATTGTGATGGGATAGCGGGACAGATCGTGATGAGATCGCGGGATGGATCATGATTGGATCGTGAAGACGTACGACTACATCAACCGCATTATATACGATTCCGCTTAGCGATCTACAAGGGTATGTAGATGCACCCCCCTCTCGTAGATGGTCATCACCATGGATAGATCTTGTGTGCGCGTAGGAATTTTTTTGTTTCCCATGCGACGTTCCCCAACAGTCCTATGCCATCCAACAAGGTTTTATTTTTCCTTGCTTTGATCCCCACCAAAAGTGTCGAATGATTGACGTGATGTTTTCACATAAGCCCCTTGGTAGTCGGAAGCAAGACATGGAAAAGACTGGAATAGCTTGTGCCACATATTTGATCAAAATTTCCTTCCCAGCTGCAGACAGTAGCTTCTCCATCAACCCCTTGATCTTATCCCACACGCGATCTCTAAGGTATTTAAAAGTACCATTCTTGGAGTGGCCAACATCCGTAGGCATTCCCAAGGAGCGGTCATTAGGGGTTTCATTATGGACGTGTAAAAAAATTCTTCACTGCTTCTCTCACCGGGCCCGAGCATCCCTTGCTAAAAAATATTTAAGTTTTGGCATGATTTACTCTCTACCCCGATGCACTGCAATATCTCTCCAATAGGTTTGACACCGCCATCGATTCCTCGACATTGGCCTTGAAAAGCAACAGGTTGTCTGATACATCTCCGTCGTATCTACTTTTCTGAACTCTTTTGCCCTTGTTTTGGACTCTAATTTGCATGATTTGAATGGAACTAACCCGGACTAACGTTGTTTTCAGCAGAATTGCCATGTTGTTGTTTTCAGCAGAAATAAAAGTTCTCGGAATGACGTGAAAATTTACGGAGAATTTTTGTGGAATATATAAAAAATACTGGCACAAGAATCAGCGGAGGAAGTGGAGCCGTGAGCCCACAAGCCCACTGATACGTCTCAAACGTATCTATAATTTTTGATGGTTTCATGTTGTTATCTTGTCATCTTTGGATGTTTTATGTACCTTTTATATCTTTTTTGGGACTAACTTATTAATTCAGTGCCAAGTGCCAGTTCCTGTTTTTTCTGTGTTTTGGCTCTTTTCAGATCTGATTTTGGAACGGAGTCCAAACGGAATAAAATCCCCGAAATAAATTTTCCCCGAACGGAAGAAGATCACGGGGCTTGTGGGCCAAGCCAGGAGGGCTACACGGAGCCCACAAGCCCCCTATCCGCCACCAGGGGGCGGCGGATGGCAGGCTTGTGGCCTCCCTGGCGCCCCCTAACCTAGCTCCTTCGCCTATATATTCTATAAAATATAGAAAAAAGTCAAGGGATCCACGAAAATACTTTTTTGCCGCCGCAAGCTTCCGTTTCCGTGAGATCTCATCTAGAGACCCTTCCCGGTGCCCTGCCGGAGGGGACTTTGGAGTTGGAGGGCTTCTACATCAACATCATCGCCCCTCCAATGACTCGTGAGTAATTCACTTCAGACCTACGGGTCCGTAGTTAGTAGCTAGATGGCTTCATCTCTCTCTTGGATCTCCAATACAAAGTTCTCCATGATCTTCATGGAGATCTATCCGATGTAATCCTCTTTGGCGGTGTGTTTGTCGAGATCCGATGAATTGTGGATTTGTGATCAGATTATCTATGATATATATTTGAGTCTTTGCTGATTTCTTATATGCATGATTTTATATCCTTGTAAGTCTCTCGGAGTCTTGGGTTTTGTTTGGCCAACTAGATCTATTATTCTTGCAATGGGAGAAGTGCTTGGTTTTGGGTTCTTACCGTGTGGTGACCTTTCCCAATGACAGTAGGGGTAGCAAGGCACACATCGTGTAGTTGCCATCAAGGGTAACCAGGTGGGCTTTGTCGTAGATATGAGATTGTCCATCTACATCATGTCATCTTGCTTAAGGCGTTACTCTGTTTTTTGGACTTAGTACACTAGATGCATGCTGGATAGCGGTCGACGTGTGGAGTAATAGTAGTAGATGCAGAAAGTATAGGTCTATTTGTTTTGGACGCGATGCCTATAGATATAATCATTGCCATAGATGATGTCACGACTTTGCGTGGTTCTATCAATTGCTCGACAGTAATTTGTTCACCCACCGTCTACTTGCTTTGATGAGAGAAGCCACTAGTAAACACTACGGCCCCCGGGTCTATTCACACCTATCGTTTCCACTTTCGCTTTTACTTTGCTTTGTTACTTTGTTACTTTCAGTTCTCACTTGGCGAACAATCTATAAGGGATTGACAACCCCTTCATAGCGTTGGGAGCAAGCTTTTTGTGTTTGTGCAGGCACTTGAGATACTCCTTCAATGGATTGATACCTTGGTTCTCAAACTGAGGGAACTACTTACCACCGCTGCGCTACATCACCCTTTCCGCTTCTAGGGAACACCAACACAAGGCTCCAAGGCCACGGGGGAAATCCTTTGCACATTTTCCTAGGAAGTCCCTTAAGGCGTAGTCGTAGCAGAAGGATTCCTGGTGCCGTCAGCACGTTTCTGGCGCCATTGGAAGGTCTTTTGTTGTAGTAGCAGAAGTATTTCTGGCGCCGTTGCCGGGGAAGGAGAGATCTATCCAAGTAGGTCTCACAAACTCATCTCTTGCATTTACTTTTTTGCCAGTTGCCTCTCGTTTTCCTCTCTCCCACTTCACATTTGCCGTTTTCATTTGCCTTTCTCCTTTGTCGTTTTCTTTTGCCTTTTGCCTTTTTGCCGTTTTCCTTTGCCGGTTTTCTTGCTTGCTCGTGTGCTTGTTTGTTTTTTGAAGTCATCATGGCTGAAAACACCAAACTTTGCGACTTCTCGAGTACCAATAATAATGATTTTATTAGTACTCCGATTGCTCCCGCCACTAGTGTGGAATCGTATGAAATCAACGCAGCTTTGCTGAATCTTGTTATGAAAGAGCAATTCCCTGGCCTTCCTAGTGAAGATGCCGCATCCCATCTCAATACCTTCATTGAGCTTTGTGATATGGAAAAGAAAAGAGATGTGGATAATGACATGATTAAGTTGAAACTTTTTCCTTTCTCGTTGCGAGATCGCGCAAAAACTTGGTTTTCTTCTTTGCCTAAAAATAGTATCGATTCTTGGGATAAGTGCAAAGATGCTTACATATCCAAGTATTTTCCGCTGGCTAAGATCATCTCCTTACGTAATGATATCATGAATTTCAAGCAACTTGATCATGAACACGTTGCACAATCTTGGGAGAGGACGAAGCTTATGATTAGAAATTGTCCCGCTCATGGCTTGAGTTTGTGGATGATTATACAAATCTTTTACGCTGGCTTGAATTTCGCTTCTTGCAATATCTTGGACTCCGCCTCAGGTGGAACGTTCATGGAAATCACGTTAGGAGACGCTACAAAACTCCTAGACAATATCATGACCAACTACTCTCAGTGGCACACTGAAAGGTCGCCTGCTAGCAAAAAGGTGCACGCTATAGAAGAAATTAACTCGCTTAGTGCTAAGATGGACGAGTTGATGAATTTGGTTGCTAGTAGAAACGCTACTGTAGATCCTAATGACATGCCACTATCTTCTTTGATTGAGAGTAGCAACGCTAGTTTGGAAGTGAATTTTGTTGGTAGGAACAATTTTGGCAACAACAATGCTTTTAGAGGAAGCTACGTTCCTAGGCCTTTTCCTAGTAACTCCTCTAACAACTATGGCAATTCCTACAACAACACTTATGGAAATCACAACAAATTACCCTCTGATTTAGAGAGTAATATCAAAGAGTTCATCAACTCTCAAAAGATTTTCAATGCGTCCATAGAGGAAAAACTACTCAAAATAGACGATTTGGCTAAGAGCGTTGATAGGATGTCTTGTGATATTGATGCTTTGAAAGTTAGATGCGCTCCTCCCAAGGTCAACTTGGATGAAACTTTGAAAGCTATGCGTATCTCCATGAACGAGAGGAAAGAAAGAATCGCCCAAATTCGCGATAGGCATCAATGGTTTAAAAGGGTGCGTTCTAGTGATGCAAATCACGAAGATCTTAAAGTGCTTGGTGTGTCTCCTCTTGAATCTTTGTTTTCGCGTGTCAAACCTATTGATGAAGGGTATGGATATGAATCCACTTTGGTTGAAAAACGCCCCAATGATTCGGAGTCCACCCATCTTGATGATAAAGGTGTGGAGAGTGGAGTAGAAGAAATCAAAATTTTGGGTAGTAATGAAACTCCCACTTTGGATTTCAAGGAATTCAATTATGATAATTGCTCCTTGTTTCAATGCATTTCTTTGATGCAATCCATTGCAAACTCTCCACATGCTTATAGCCAAAGCAAAGCCTTTACCGCGCATATCGTAGATGCTATGATGAAATCTCTTGAAGAGAAGCTCAAATTAGAAGTCTCTATACCTAGAAAACTTTATGATGAGTGGGAACCTACTATGAAAATCAAAATCAAAAACTATGAGTGCAATGCTTTGTGTGATTTGGGTGCTAGTGTTTCCGCGATTCCAAAGTCTTTATGTGATATTCTTGGTTTTCATGAGATTGAAGAGTGTTCTCTTAATTTGCATCTTGCGGATTCTACTGTCAAGAAACCCATGGGAAGGATCGATGATGTTCTTATTGTTGCAAATAAGAACTATGTACCTACAGATTTCATTGTACTTGACATAGATTGCAATCCCTCATGTCCCATTATTCTTGGTAGACCTTTCCTAAGGACTATTGGTGCTATCATCGATATGAAAGAAGGGAATATTAGATTTCAATTTCCTTTAAATAAGAGCATGGAGCACTTTCCTAGAAACAAAATAAGATTGCCTTATGAATCTATGATGAGGGCTACTTATGGTTTGAGCACCAAAGATGACTATACGTGATTCCATCACCTTTTGCCTACCTAAGGGTGTTAAACAAAAGCGCTTGTTGGGAGGCAACCCAACGAATCTATCCTTTTTCTTTCTGTTTTGTGTTTTACAAACTTTCATAATTCTGTTATGATTGTGTGTTTTGTGTCTCTTTTTGCGTTTGTGCCAAGCAAAACCGTTATGATTAGTCTTGGGGATGATCGTTTGGTCATGCTGGAAAAGACAGAAACTTTCTGCTCTTGAAAAGAATTTTCATTTTTGTTCTGTAAGAGATTTTGAGTTGATTATTTTTGCTGCTGATTCCTACGCAAATTCTTCAGACTGTCGTAAATTTTCAGAATTTTTGAAGTACCAGAAGTATACGAAATATACAGATTGCTACAGACTGGTCCGCTGTTAATAGATTCTGCTTTTGTTGTGTTGGTTGCTTATTTTGATGAAACTATGGATAGTATCGGGGGGTATTAGCCATGGAAGATTGAAGATACAGTAACCCAACATCAGCATAAGTAGAATTTAAGTTTGATACAGTACCTAAGGAAGTGTTGGTTTTCTTTCTTATACTAATGTTATCACGAGTTTCTGTTTAAGTTTCGTGTTGTGAAGTTTTCAAGTTTTGAGTGAAGTTCTTATGGACAAAGAGATAAAGAGTGGCAAGAGCTCAAGCTTGGGGATGCCCAAGGCACCCCAATAGATTCAAGGATGCCGTAAAAGCCTAAGCTTGGGGATGCCCCGGGAAGGCATCCCCTCTCTCGTCTTCAATCCATCGGTAACGTTACTTGGGGCTATATTTTTATTCACCACATGTTATGTGTTTTTTCTTGGAGCGTCTTGTATCATAGGAGTCTTTCATTTTTGTTGTGTCACAATCAGCCTTGCTGCACACCTAGAGAGAGAGACATGCACTCACCGTGATATTGTCGAGCTTCACTTATATCCTTTGGTAGACAATTCAGCTCACATGTGCTTCACTTATATCTTTTGAGCTAGATACTTTTGCTCTGTGTGCTTCACTTATATCTTTTAGAGCACAGCGGTGCGTGGCTTGGTAGTTGATCTATGCTTTGTAAGTAGTCTCAAAAGGGGTAGTTATCCAAAGGGATACGAAAACTTCCACCTTCATGTGCATTGAATAGTTAGAGAAGTTTGATTCCTCTCAATTAGTTTTGAGATATGGTTGTGGTAATATTGAAGTTATGCTAGTAAGGTGTTGTGGATCTAGAAATACTTGTGTTGAAGTTAGTGATTCCCGTAGCATGCACGTATGGTGAACCGCTATGTGATGAAGTCTGAGCATGATGGTTTATACCTACCAACCCTTCCCCTAGGAGTATGCGTTGAATGCTTTGTTTCGATTACTAATAAAACTTTTGCAACAAGTATATGAGTTCTTCATGACTAATGTTGAGTCCATGGTTTAGATGCACTTTCACCTTCCACCGTCACTATCTTTTTAGTGCCGTGCAACTTTCGCCGGTGCACAAAACCCACCATTAGCCTCCCTCAAAAACAGCCACCATACCTACCTACTATGGCTTTTTCAAAGTCATTCCGAGATATATTGCCATGCAACAACCACCATGACATGTGCCACCACATCTACATTGCCATTGCATGATCGTAATATAGCTAGCATGATGTTTCCATTAATGTCTATGCCATGCTAGATCATTGTCACGGTACACTACCGAAGGCATTCCATATAGAGTCATCGTTGCTCTAAGTTTTGAGTTGAAAGTGTGATGATCATCATTGATGGAGCATTGTCCCATGTGAGGAAATAAAAGAGGCCAAATATGCCCACCAAAAAAGAGAGGCCAAAGAGCCCACCAAAAAAATGAGAGAAAAAGAGAGAAGGGACAATGCTACCACTTTTCCACAGTTGTGCATATTAAGCACCATGATCTTCATGATTGAGAGTCTCTCGTTTTGTCACCACCATATAGCTAGTGGGAAATTTTCATTATACAAATTGGCTTGTATATTCCAATGATAGGCTTCCTCAAAATTGCCTTAGGTCTTTGTGAGCAAGCAAGTTGGATGCACACCCACTAGTTTTCTTTAAGAGCTTTCACATACTCTTAGCTCTAGTGCATCATTTGTATGGCAATCCCTACTCCTTCACATTGATATCTATTGATGAGCATCTCCACAGCTCATTGATATGCCTAGTTAATGTGATCATCTTCTCCTTTTTGTCTTGCAACCTCAACCACACTCCACACCATTTATAGTGCTAAAACCATGGCTCACGCTCATGTATTGTGTGAGAGTTGAAAAGGTTTGAGGAAGTAAAGGTGTGAAACAATTACTTAGCCAATACCGGGGTTGTGCATGATTTAAATTCGTTGTGCAATGATGATAGAGCATAGCCAGACTATATGCTTTTGTAGGGATAACTTTCTTTTGGCCTTGTTATTTTGAAAGTTCATGATTACCTTGCTAGTTTGCTTGAATTATTATTGTTTCCACATCAATAGCAAACTATTGTTTTGAATCTAATGGATCTGAACATTCACGTCACATAAGAGGAGTTACAAAGGACATCTATGCTAGGTAGCATGAAAGCATCAAAAATTCATTCTTTATCAGTTCCCTACTCGAGGACGAGCAGGAGTTAAGCTTGGGGATGCTTGATACGTCTCAAACGTATCTATAATTTTTGATGGTTTCATGCTGTTATCTTGTCATCTTTGGATGTTTTATGTATCTTTTATATCTTTTTTGGGACTAACTTATTAATGCAGTGCCAAGTGTTAGTTCCTGTTTTTTCTGTGTTTTTGGCTCTTTTCATATCTGATTTTGGAATGGAGTCCAAACGGAATAAAATCCCTGAAATAAATTTTTCACGAACGGAAGAAGATCACGGGGCTTGTGGGCCAAGCCAGGAGGGCTACAGGGAGGCCACAAGCCCCCTATCGGCCACCAGGTGGGCGGCGGATGGCAGGCTTGTGGCCTCCGTGGCGCCCCCCTGACCTAGCTCCTTTGCCTATATATTCCCTAAAATACGGAAAAAAAATCAAGGGATCCACGAAAATACTTTTCCGCCGCCGCAAGCTTCCGTTTCCGCGAGATCTCATCTGGCGACCCTTCCCGGTGCCCTGTCGAAGGGGACTTTGGAGTTGGAGGGCTTGTACATCAACATCATCGCCCCTCCAATGACTCGTGAGTAGTTCACATCAGACCTACGGGTCCGTAGTTAGTAGCTAGATGGCTTCTTCTCTCTCTTGGATCTTCAATACAAAGTTCTCCATGATCTTCATGGAGATCTATTCGATGTTATCCTCTTTGGCGGTATGTTTGTCGAGATCCGATGAATTGTGGATTTGTGATCAGATTATCTATGATATATATTTGAGTCTTTGCTGATTTCTTATATGCATAATTTGATATCCTTGTAAGTCTCTCCGAGTCTTGGGTTTTGTTTGGCCAACTAGATCTATGGTTCTTGCAATGGGAGAAGTGCTTGGTTTTGGGTTCTTACCGTGTGGTGACCTTTCCCAGTGACAGTAGGGGCAGCAAGGCACACATCATGTAGTTTCCATCAAGGGTAACAAGGTGGGCTTTGTCGTAGATATGAGATTGTCCATCAACATCATGTCATCTTGCTTAAGGCGTTACTCTATTCTTTTGGACTTAATACACTAGATGCATGGTGGATAGCGGTCGACGTGTGGAGTAATAGTAGTAGATGCAGAAGTATCGGCCTACTTGTTTTGGACGTGATGCCTATAGATATAATCATTGCCATAGATGACGTCACGACTTTGCGCGGTTCTATCAATTGCTCGACAGTAATTTGTTCACCCACTGTCTACTTGCTTTCATGAGAGAAGCCACTAGTAAACACTATGGCCCCCGGGTCTATTCACACCTATCGTTTCCACTTTCGCTTTTACTTTGCTTTGTTACTTTGTTACTTTCAGTTCTCACTTGGCAAACAATCTATAAGGGATTGACAACCCCTTCATAGCGTTGGGAGCAAGCTTTTTGTGTTTGTGCAGGCACTTGAGATACTCCTTGACTAGATCGATACCTTGGTTCTCAAACTAAGGGAAATACTTACCACCGCTACGCTACATCACCCTTTCCGCTTCGAGGGAACACCAACGCAAGGCTCCAAGGCCACGGGGTGTGGGGACCCCGACTTACTAGTCGAGAATCGTCGTGCTCAGTGGTCCCACAGATCAGTGCTCACCGAACACAGATACAGAATAAAAGAGTCTTACATCCATACATACCGTTTGATACAATAAATGACCACTTCGGTCGAGTCTTACATATATAGGGCCTTAAAGGCCTACACTTGAAACTGAACCAATAGCGGAATTATTGGTTGAAAGCGTGAACCCATGCCATCAGCCTTAACCTACATGCATTTTGACTGGGAAGCATCCTAGCTCGCAAGATCGCCACCGAGTTAATCTTCACCATATCATGTTCTTTCACATCTGGTCAATGAAATAACCAGTGGCAAGCCAATGAGTACTTTCAATGTACTGCAAACAGCCCATGATATGAACAATGAAAGTGAAGGATAACAATATCGTGCATCTTCAGTGTAACTCATCTAGGTAGAATGATCGTGAATATGCATCAAGTTAAAGAATTACTTTTGAAGAACAGGTTACAGATATCAACATATCTGCTAATGTTTGAACCGTCCGGGTTCACCCTATATGCCAAGTCATCGGACTTGTCATAACCTCAATGTATCAACTGAGGGCTAAACCATCCAGGTTTACCCTATATGCCAAGTCACCGAACTTGGTCATATTATTAACACCTTTTTAACACCACACACACTCACTCGCACTTGGTTTATGCGGAAACGCTGGACGTAGTTTAAGCAGGATTACCCAACTGTCCTTGACCGTGGACACGGATATTCAAATAATTTGACACTCTGCAGAGGTAGTACGCTGGACCCACGAGATCCGAGAAACTTCCGTGTCATCCACGACTCGCGGTATATCACACATACCCGAGGTAAGTACCCGATTATTATCTTTCTCCTGACGATACTAGACAAAGAGCCCCACTCGATTGGTACCCAACCCACATGTTGTACGTCTTACGAGCACCGACTCTGGACAGTATCAACCATGCGGGGACCAATGGTGTGCCTGGAACTCATAATAATGGCATAGTCGTCCTACCTGGCACGACCCCATCACGAGAGTGACGACAATCACTCCCGCCACTAGTAATGTGGCTCTTTGCTAGTACCGACCAGAGTAATCAACAAAGCCCCGTCCCATAAAGGGGTAACGTGGTCGTACTGGTAAGGTTGGGACGGTCGACACATCATAAATCTAATCCCATTTCCGAAACCATACTCACACAAAACACCGGTGCATCACTTCACCAAAAGTGACCACCAACTCATCATCACCCTCGGGCATTAGTGGCACCCGACGGGGTTTTCATAAACCTTTGATTTAACTCATCATCATGCTCATGATAATATACTTTTACTTGTCAACATGGTATTAGCATGACCCTCAAGGGGTAGGGTCAAGCTCAATGCAATGGTTCTCTAACTCTACTAGTCAACATGACAGTAGCATGATCCTCGTAGATGGTGGGGTCAAGCTCATCATGCTTGTGCTCCGAGGAGCCATATGTATGACATCACCATCATGCAAGTGCTTCGAAGAAGCCTTCGGTACCATCACACCAATGATGAACCGGCACTATGATCACATGCAACAGAAAAGTACTTGCTATTCTAGCATGCATCAATTCATATACTTAAGTCATGGTTAAAGGGCTGCTTGCCTTGCTCACATAAGTCCTCGGGGTCTTCGAGGTCTACCGTCAAATATCATTGGAAACAACCATAGTAAGCCACACATCAAGCAGAATAAAAGTGTTCTATAAATAGAAGTTATATTTTTCTTGGACCTCTCTGGTCATAAGAAAAATACCTGAATCTCTTCATAGGGGATTTAGATCTTCAAGGATTTTTGAATAGTTGAAAGGAGCAATAGGTGATTATTGAAGGAGCCAACAGAAATCATTCTGTTAAAAATGAGTGAAGGCACCCATTTAACAGAGAATGATTTTAGAAATATTTAGGAAGTGGTTTCACTAGATTTGGAGTTGGAATGAATACTCTAGGGATTTTACAATGAGAAATAAATAGCAATAGGAGCTATTTATTTATTGCAACAGAAGTAAGCCACACAAAAATGTTGACCAGGGTTCTAAAAATAGAGAATGATTTTAGAAGGCTCTCGGAGTTTGAATCACTCCATTTGGAGTTGATTTGAATCTGCTAGGAATTTTGAAAGGTGGGATATTTTATATCCAGATTTGGATTTTAAATAAAACACTACAGAAACATGTCTTGGAAAAATGTGCAAGGCACATAGGTGGATAGAGCTTGAATTTAGGAACCTGCAGAAATTTGAATCAATGAAATAGGAGTCAGAATGAATTTGTAATGGATTTTATAAGTTAAAGAGAAAGATAAAAGGAAAAGAGCTCAACCTCTAGGGAAAGGCTATCTTGCGCCACCAGCGCCAGATAAGCCTTTGGGCCGGCCCACTGGCTCGGGCCACCAGCGAAGGTTGCGCAGGAGGCGTACTCCTTGGAATACGCCTTTGGATGGGCGAAGGCGCAAAGCGCTAGTGCGCTTCCACTTATTGTCGGGCCCGGATCGCAGGTCGCCGACAGCTGGGGCCCGCCCGACGCCTTCTCTCTCCCCTGCCCTTCTTCTACCTCATGACAGGGGTAGATGGGGGCGCTGGCTGCCGCGGCTTCTGACGCCTGCCGGCTCAGCTGCCGAGCCGAGGGTGCGGGCGGTTGCCCGGCTCCCTGCTGAGCCCGGGGCAGGTCTTGGCGGCCGCGGGGCGTGGCCAGAGCGAGCGCCCCATCATGGGAGGCGGCTGACGGCCCTGGCCACCGTGGAGGGCGAGGCACGACCTTGGGGAGGGGCCTTCGAGGTGTCCAGGAGGACGGGGAGGCCACAAGGACTCGCTGGAGGGAAGAGCTAGGGCCGGAGGGGAGCCGGCTTGCTCGGGCACAAGGAAGGCCGAGGCGGCGCCATGGCCATGGAAGGAGAAATAGGAGGGCTTAGGAGAGGAAAGGGGTGCTCGAGGGGCTCTAGTGAGAGAGGAAGAATGAGGGAGAGCAAGTGAGGGCTCAAGGGAGAGGAGATAGGAGGGGGAAGGGCCGAGAGAGCTCGAGAGCTCTCTAGAGCTCTCGGTGCATGGTCGCCACGCATGCCTGAGGGGTCTTGGAGGCTAGTTGCTGGTGGGGAGCGGTTTGAACGGTGAAAAGCAAGGTCTGAGACATACTGGGACAAGCTAGCTCGGCTTGGTGTGGTTTGGAGGAAGGAGACAAGACGCAGAGCTCCCATACTGCAGGCCAGAGTGGTGGTCACCACGGCCACCTGTGCATACAGGGCCCAAACGACCAGTCAATCATGTCTGGGAGGTGGGGCATGCTACCAGGAAGGTGAATGAGGAGTTTGGTCCCTAGTGGGGCTGATTTGAATAGGGTTTGACTGGGTTTAAGCTTGCAGCAGGAATCTTAGGGCTACTAATGAGGGCACTAACAGAAGAGATAATGTGGAACAAGCATGTCTAGTAGTGTTTTTAATAAAAGGACTACAAGACTGCAAAGTTTCAGCTCAAGAAAGCAAGTGTAGCTAGTACTTGTTGTACAAATCCATGATTCAACCAGAAATCCATTTGTAGAAGTGCTGCTCATATTCTCCACATGAGCATGCCATATCTTTGCTCTAAATGAAGCCTTGGCATATAATAGATGCTCTGAAAAGAGTTGGGGGTGATAGCTTAAGCAGAAGAATGGAAAGAGAGGTAAAACAGTGCTGCCAAGGGTGAAAAGGAGAGAAAGTTACAAAGGGACCTTCTCCAATAATTGACCAGTGGCCATGGGAAAGTTACTGGAGGTAAAATATGACTATGTGAGGATGCCGTAGGAAGTTGAGCTCAAGGAATAAAGTGGAAGGGGCAAAAGAAGCCAAATTAGAGAGTGCACACAAGGTGTTTGATCTGTGGTTGGGCTACCAGATGAATTCCAATGGCTATGAAACTTAACAGGTGAAAGGACTACGATGACGCCTAGAGGGGGGGGGGCGAATAGGCTATTTAAAAACTTCTTCAGATTTGTCTTAAACCTAATGCGGAAATAAACTAAGAGGATACTTTTCAAGCACAAATCCTAAATGCAATAGGCACCGCAACGTGCACCAACAACACGATCTACCAAGATGGACACAACACGGTTACTAACAAGCACAAGTAAGTTACACAAACTTACTTGAGCTATATCACACGACGAGTAGGTGAACGACACAAGATACTAGATCACACTATAGCACACGATATATCAAAAGCTGCAAGTGTGAACGTGTGGATATAGAGGGTATGCTTGAACGATTAATCTTGTACAAAGAAATAGCCATCACAATATAATGATCACAAACAATATGCAATGTATGTATGCTCAAGTAACACAAGTAAACCACAAGTAAGGAGTTAGGGTTAAGGATAACCAAGGTCACTGAGACAAAGATGTATCCCGATATTCACTTCCTTGGAGGGAAGCTAGTCACCGTTAGAGAGGTGGATGTTACCACGAAGGCACACCAACGCCACGAAGGCTCACCCTATTCTCCCTTTGAGATAACAACACGAAGGCGTTTCTCAACCACTAGTGGTAAGCCTTTGAGGTGGCTTCCAAACCCTCACAAACTTTTCCGGGGGTAATCACACGGATTGATTCCTCTCCGAAGAACTCCTACCGCCTAGGAGTCTCCAACCTCCAAGAGTAACAAGATCACGGGGAATGCTCAAAACTTGCTCAAATCTCAAATAGCTTGGGTTGAGAGGAGGAGAGGGAGACAATCTATCTTTTGGTTGGAACAACTCTCAAAGGGGCTCACAAATGCTCTTGGGATCTAAGATTTGGTGTGAGCAAATGTGTTTGAGGTAGAAATGTGTTCTTATGAGGATATGGCTGTGTTGGGCCCCCTCTCACGAAGTGGGAGGGGGTATTTATAGTGGAGAAGGGAAAGTGACCGTTGGGTCACTTAAGTCTGATAGTGGTCGAACGTCCGGCAGTTCTCGGATGTACGGACGTCTACAAGGAGTCGGACGTCTGACAGGGGTCGGTCGTCCGAGGGATGTATATATATATATATCAGGAACGACTGTATAGATATCAGGAATCACTGTATAGACAAGCAGGGACCGGACGTCCGAAGAGAAGGTCAGATGTCCGAGAGTTCAACTCTGTTCAAGGGCACCGGATTTCCGAAAGTGGTCGGACGTCCGACCCTCGGACGACAAGGGGAGGCTGGAAGTCCGAGTTATTTGACTCTGGATTTCTCTGGTCAAGGTTCCGGTTTTCCGAAGTGATCGGGCGTCCGGCCCTCGGACGTCCGGAGGGAGCCGGATGTTCGAGACTTTGGATCTGGTATAAGGTTCCGGATTTCCGAAGTAGTCGGGCGTCCGGCCCTCAGACGTCCGGAGGAAGCCAGATGTCCGAGGCATTGGTTCTGTTTTGAGATCAAAGCAGAGCAGTGAAGATGTGGTATGAGCAGAAAAGTAGAGATGTAGTTTGAGCAAGTTCATCGCAAAACCTGTGATCCCCTCTTAATAGTGCGGGGTCCCTAAAGACTCAAGAATCATAAAAAGAAGGGGTGCCGATGATCTATACTTGCATGTATACTTTTATTCGCTGATCATCACTCCGCACCACTAACGTCAAAGGAACTGATACCTTTGAGTTAGCCTTTCACTTGAACTTGGTGTTGTTGTTCCTTCTTGACTCAAGTTGAAAGCAAGACATGATTAAGTCTTCAAGAAGCTCTCCCATACACAATGTGGAAAGCCTAGCTTGTATATTCATCTTCATGTGTCCACCATGTGAGCATCCACAAGATTCAAGCATGTAGTACTCAGGAATGCTTATCTTGATCTTGTCCTTGTTAGCACATGAGTTTCAATGATATATTCGTGCTGATCCACTTGCACACCACAATCTTGATGACGATCACCACTTGACGTCATCCTTCATGGGTTGTATGAGATCTTCCTTTTGACGCAAGCCCATGGAAGCACACCTAACCCCCACATAGAACTCTCACAAAGACCATGGGTTAGTACACAAACACGTAATGGACAATGCTTACCATACCATGGGATCACTTGATCCCTCTCGGTACATCTTGTACGCTTTGTGTGTTGATCATCTTGATTTACTCTTTGTCTGAGATCTTGATCAACCTTGTGTCTCTATGACCATTCTTTGGATAATACCTTGAATACCATCTTGGTCATCATATAAACTCTTGAACCCAACACATGGACTTCAAGAAGTGCCTATGGACAAATCCTATAAATATAACTTAAGGCAACCATTAGTCCATAGGAATTGTCATCAATTACCAAAACCACATATGGAGATATATGCTCTAACAACAGGGTCAAATAATAGATGAAAATAGGCTTGCACACCAAATTTTGGATTTGCTGGAGGAGTCTTCCAATGTAAACTTGAAAACCCCCAAAAATGGGCAGAAATGGGTTTGTTCTTAGAACCCTATTCAAATAAATTCCCACAAATCCAATATTTGGTGTAGGGGCATTATTTGGGCATTAAGGCATGCACAAAAAGTTTAAGGCAATTGGAGAAACTTTATAATGTAAAGTTTACCAAAGTCAGAAATCAACAGAGAGGGTTTTGAGGGTCTTAGGACAAGTTCTTCTATTCTCCTTGGTGTACCACTTGGTGTGGATGCCTTATTGGAGTATTAGAACATGTCCACCAAATTTGAGCACAATTGGAGACACTTCACAATGTAAAGTTGCTCAAATTTGATTGTGGACAGATAGGGTTTTAGAGTGGTTAGGGGAGCCAAATCAACTTGGATTGAAATGAAACTTGGCAAGATCATCAATAATATCATAGATGACAAGCTAGAATTTTACTGGAATTTATTGAGAATATTTCTAATAGAAATATTCCAAAATCTTGAAATAGGCAGGAATGGTTTTAGAGGGGTTTGCCCAATATTTTGAACATGACCATGTGCTGAAACTCATAAATATGGTATAAATATTTCCACTGAGTTACCCTATTTTTCTTAAATATTTTGAAAACAATAAAATAACTTTCCTTCATAGGAGACCATTTCTGGCCTCACAGAAGGGCTTTTAAATAAAATAATAAAATAACTTTTAAAATAATAATATGGTGGTTTTTGGTTGACCTTTTGATAATAGGTTTTAAATACAATAGTTGGTGCAAAATAATTTCCCTAATCTGAGGACTTGTAGTACAAACCTCATCTCACGGGTTTGAAAGTTTTAATTCAAAGAAATGCTTTTTGGTGAAAATAGTATTTGGTGAAAATATATATTTATCCTAAACACATGGCATGATCATTAGGCAGGAGATCATGGAATGAGGAGGTGATTAGGAGGATGGCAAGGATTAATTAGGTATCAAACACAATCATGCAAACAAGCAAGGCAATCAATAGTCACTTTAAGCATCTCAAGTATTTCACAAAAAAATTAATTGGTCCTAATTTTTGAAATAAGTTAATTTGTCATTAGAGCCAAAAACAGGGTGTTACAGACCTTACCCCCTTAAGAAAATCTCGTCCCCGAGATTTGTTAGGGCGGGAACAAGGGTCTGCTCCTGCTACGCTGCAGGACTTACTAGCAGCAACAATCCAAATGCGTGGTCTGATGGGGTCACCTCACGAGTGCCACTTATTGGTACATCTGCGTTCTACGAGGATGTTGGAGAAAGGGAAAGTTGTCATACTTGGTTGCTAGTCGTACATGTTGCCTGTTACTTGCTCCGGTTGACAAGTGGGCCCAGGGTCCGCCATCAGCCTCTTCTTCTACCTCTGATTCTTCTTTCTTGGGTGAGCCCCGTGTGCTGTCTCCACTTGCGGTGCCTAGGGCGTACGGTGTCCGGGGCCGCCCTACGATGGCGTGCGGTGAGCCATCTGCCGGCGCAGCGAGCACTCACCTCGCGGGCCTGGTATGTCGGCACTGCTCTGGGATTCCCAGCGAGCACCGACGGCCGAGCGGCAAATGGGGCTGGTGGCCTGGCTAGTGGCTCTCCGGGCCTGGCTATAAATTGGCCAGGGAGTCCTTCTCGTTCTCCACCCAGCCTCGCCACTTGCTGCTGCTCCGGTTCTCTTCTTCTTCTTCTGCTGCAGGTGCTTGAAGAAGGATGCCAATGGCGGACGAGACTCCGGGATGGCTCATCATCTTCCTGTCCGGGATGGTGGCGTTGCTGGTCGGGGTATCGACGTTGTACTGCGTGATTGTCCATGATGATCGCCATGATGCTGCCGACCGCACAGCGGCTCTCCGCGGCGGCAGGGTTCATGACGATTAGTTTCCTGCTCAGCGCACGCGTGGTGTTAGTGTGCTAGTGGTGTCCTTGCGGTCTCTTCTTACGGAGGAACCGAGGTGTCCCATAGTGGCAAGTGGTTAGGCGCTGGTGTGCTGTGTGGTCTTGGATGTAGTTGTGGTCCGAGTAGTGGTTGTTCCCAGTGGGTCTGTCCTTACTGGCCTTACTGCCTAGCATGCTGTGGTCGGCGTAGTCGATGTGGGAGTTGCAATAAAATGTGTCGTTCTTCTATGTCGTCGAGGCTCCTTGACCATGTGGATGCTTCACCATGCTTGTGGAGGACTATCTTTGGTTGCCGGGGTCGCAGTCTGCGGTGTTTGTGGTCCAGTTAAACAACACTGAGGCATTCGTCCTCTTACTGGTTGAGTAAGCATGTCATCAGTGAGGATGACAACGTAACTTCCCCAAGCACGACATAAGTACAATGCTCAAGAGTCAGGTGAGGAAAACGGGGTCTTCCTATGGGCGGGTACTGGCCACATTTTAACGACTTAGAGTCTTCTTTTATGGTCGTAGTCCGTCCATCTTATGGTTCAGCGAAGCTTTAGGGTCTCAAGGAACTTAGGATGTGGCGAACAGTTATCATCTTATCTCTAAGCACTTTCCCTAGATACGAGTAGTTCGACCGCTAACTTGAGACAACATCACCTCATCTCATCAAAGATGCCATCCCACGTGGGTCAACTCCACGCCACTCATGCTTGTCAACTCCGGGTCGAGGGATGATCTAAACCCAAACACTACAAGTATGGTGTAGCCCCAAATGCACATGCATTACTATGCAAGAACCTCGGGGGTATATAAGCTGTTAAGGTTGCACTGGGATGCTACAAATCCAATGTCCAGCTAGATCATATAATGAACAGGGTACTGCATTACTATATTAAGGAAACACGTAGTACACCAATCCAATATCATGTTTCCCTTCCTATGAATCCGATCAAGTGGTCCATCAATCCGATCAATCATCACTAGACCTATCACTCCTACAAATCCAACATTGATGGGTTTTACATGATCTCTAGAGTCCTCATAATTCACATCTTACTGCAAGAATTACGTCATAGTATATCCACCAACTTCAATAATCATGGCCATCTAATCTCTAAGGCCAAACCACATAGGTTGTAAATCAATTTGACAACTCCAAGTATACACACTCTATATCCACCGAGAAACATGGTATCATAATCGAGATTATCGAGCTAAATCCAATTTACTCCGAACCATGTGGTCTTTGTCATCCTCAATACTCTATTAATATTACCTATTAAATCCAAGACTCAGATCCAATAAGAAGTCTACTTGATACCCCAAGTCATTATGGTAAAGGCCTCAAATCATTCCAACTACTTGCTAAAGTCATGTATACCACCAAGAAATATGTTCGCGATTATAACCGTCCTACCAAATCCAATCTTACTCCAGATTATGTAGGTTATGCTACTATATCTATTTGTTCCACCAAGTTCACCTACCTTATAAGCGTCTCATGATCCACCAAAATAGTCTGGCTATCTCCTCAAGACAACTATTATCATCACAACAATCTTAGTCTAATGCTCTCACATCGAAGATCGGTCCTCTTATGGCATCAAGGTTACAGTGCTAGCTTGAGATGGAAGGATACTTGTTCACGGTGACCACTCGTTCCACAAGGAACCCGGTGCTTAGCGGGGTTTATCGGGGACCTACACAAGTTTTGGCAAGTCGGTGCACTAGACACGTGACCAGAAATTTGAGCCGGAAAGGCTTGTGGAGGTTAGTCTGGTCTAGTGTGGTTTTCCAATCTTGAGGGAATAGCACTCTCCTACGGTTAAGTGTGGTTAGGCATAGCTCAATTAGTGTCTTCTACATCAGCCGTCCTTAGAAGTGGATCCTTAGTGCATCTTGTCTTGCTGTCTTCAGTCGTCGAGAGAGGTGAGAGAAAGAGAGAGAGCACAGAGGGGAGTATCTAAGGGTCTTAGTGCAATCAAGCAAGCATTGGAAATTTAACTCAAACAAGTGCCAAAAATCGTTTTGGTACAACAGAATAAGACAAGTGATATAATTGCATGCTTGTTGCCTAAGCAAAAGCACGACTTATATCAAAGCACAAACAACAAAAATAAGCAACACACAACATGGTCCATCCAAACCATTCCACGGACTCGACTTTGCATAGCGAATTCACGACCCATCCTATCCTAAGTTCTGGGGCTCGACAATCGTGCTTGCTTCTTGCTCTGGAGAGGAGTCTGCTAAGTCTTCTGGACCTTCTCAGGGTGTTGTCACGCCTCTTGTTGGCGCTTGCTGAAGCAATTCGCTTGAGTTGTAAAGAACTCTGGTTGTCTTCTCGTCTGGGAAGTTGCTGACGAAGGTGGTTCTTCATAGCTGTCACTAACAGGGTCTTCTGTTGTCTTCATGATCTTGTCAGTGTCTTCTCGTCTTCCGAGGCTTCGAGAGTCTCAGGTGGACACCTTCATGCACCGATACTTGCATCACATAATAGAGCTCTGATCTATCAATCATTCTAATTGCGATATCGACACCTAGAGCGAGGGATCAAGAGAACCGTTTTCCTGCTCACTAAGGTGAGGCGGACCAAATGGCGAGGTTCTCATCCACTAGTGGTGACCGACACAATTTCTTATAACTAACAGGGTCGCTCTATTAGTGATGCATATCAAGGTTTGCATATATTATGTCCAGTTTATCGTAGGTGAAAGTGGCATCACTCTGGAACAGTGCCGAGGGTTTCACCATCTTCTAAGCCTCGTTGTCCTCGTTCCTCTTGGAGGTACTTCTGTTGGTGTCGTCTGATCACGGAGTGGTCTTCTCTGTCCTTCAGCACAGGTGTTTGCCTGGAAAGGTAACTCCTTTCCGGGCTGCCCACAAGGATTTCAATTCATCCTATGGTCAGAGGGCATAAGGTACTAGCGACCATTTACAAGTTTGAAAAGAAGTAGACGAGGGGTGTCAAGAAAATAAGAGTGGAAGGCTAGACATAACCTTCAATTTCTTTGAAGATTTAGGAGAGTCGAGAAGATATATATAGGTTTTGTAAATATTTTAAAAAATCTGGAAAGCAGCTTTACCCTATCTAACGTCTGTGCTAACTAAGGGCTTCCTACAGTCAGGATGGCTATGATACCAGCTCCGTGGGGACCCCGCTTACTAGTCGAGAATCGCCGTGCTCAGTGATCCCAAAGATCAATGCTCACCGAACACAGATACCGGATAAAAGAGTCTTACATCCACACATACCGTTTGATACAATAAATGACCACTTCGGTCGAGTCTTACATATATAGGGCCTTAAAGGCCTACACTTGAAACTGAACCAATAGCGGAATTATTGGTTGAAAGTGTGAACCCATGCCATAAGCCTTAACCTACAGGCATTCTGACTGGGAAGCGTCCTAGCTCGCAAGAACGTCACCGAGTTAATCTTCACCATATCCTGTTCTTTCACACCTGGTCAATGAAATAACCAGTGGCAAGCCAATGAGTACTTTGAATGTACTCGCAAACAGCCCATGATATGAACAATGAAAGTGACGGATAACAATATCATGCATCTTCAGTGTAACTCATCTGGGTAGAATGATCGTGAATATGCATCAAGTTAAAGAATTACTTTTGAAGAACAGGTTACATATATCAACATATCTGCTAAGGGTTGAACCATCCGGGTTCACCCTATATGCCAAGTCATCGGACTTGTCATAACCTCAATGTATCAACTGAGGGCTAAACCATCCGGGTTTACCCTATATGCCAAGTCACCGAACTTGGTCATATTATTAACACCTTTTTAACACCACACACACTCACTCACACTTGGTTTATGCGGAAACACTGGACGTAGTTTAAGCAGGATTACCCAACTGTCCTTGATCGTGGACACGGCTATTCGAATAGTTTGAAACTCTGCAGAGGTAGTACGCTGGACCCACGAGATCCGGGAAACTTCCGTGTCATCCACGACTCGCGGTATATCACATATACACGAGGTAAGTACCCGATCATTATCTTTCCCCTGACGATACTAGACAAAGAGGTCCACTCGATTGGTACCCAGCCCACATGTTGTACGTCTTACGAGCACCGACTCTGGACAGTATCAACCATGCGGCGACCAACGGTGTGTCTGGAACTCATAATAATGGCATAGTCGTCCTACCTGGCACGACCCCATCACGAGAGTGACGACAATCACTCCCGCCACTAGTAATGTGGCTCTTTGCTAGTACCGACCAGAGTAATCAACAAAGCCCCGTCCCATAAAGGGGTAACGTGGTCGTACTGGTAAGGTTGGGACGGTCGACACATCATAAATCAAATCCCATTTCCGAAACCATACTCACACAAAACACCGGTGCATCACTTCACCAAAAGTGACCACCAACTCATCATCACCCTCGGGCATTAGTGGCACCCGACGGGGTTTTCATAAACCTTTGATTTAACTCATCATCATGCTCATGATAATATACTTTTACTTGTCAACATGGTATTAGCATGACCCTCAAGGGGTAGGGTCAAGCTCAATGCAATGGTTCTCTAACTCTACTAGTCAACATGACAGTAGCATGATCCTCATAGATGGTGGGGTCAAGCTCATTTATGTTTGTTGTGTATCCCTTGCAACAGCGCCAGAAATAGTTCTGTCGACGGCACCAGGAATCCTTCAGCTACGGCTACGCCTGAAGGGACTTCCTATGCAAGTATGCAAAGGATTTCCCCCTGGCCTTGGAGCCTTGCGTTGGTGTTCCCTCGAAGCGGAAAGGGTGATGTAGCACAGCGACGGTAAGTATTTCCCTCAGTTTGAGAACCAAGGTATCAATCCGGCGGAAGAGTATCTCAAGATCTTGCACAAACACAAAAGCTTGCACCCAACGCTATGAAGGGGTTGTCAATCCCTTATAGATTGTTTGCCAAGTGAGAACTGAAAGCAACAAAGTAACAAAGAAAAGTAAAAGCGGAGATGTAAACGATGGATGTGAATAGACCCGGGGGCCATAGTGTTTACTAGTGGCTTCTCTCATAAAAGCAAGTAGACGGTGGGTGAACAAATTACCGTCGAGCAATTGATAGAACTACGCAAAGTCATGACGATATCTATGCAATGATTATTTCTAAAGGCATCACGTCCGAAACAAGTAGACCGATACTTTCTGCATCTACTACTATTACTCCACACATCGACCGCTATCCAGCATGCATCTAGTGTATTAAGTCCATAAGAACAGAGTAACGCCTTAAGCAAGATGACATGATGTAGAGGGATAATCTCAAACCAATGATAAAAACCCCATCTTTTTACCCTTGATGGCAACTACTTGATGTGTGCCTTGCTGCCCCTACTGTCACTGGGAAAGGTCACCACATGGTAGAACCCAAAGCCAAGCACTTCTCCCATTGCAAGAATCATAGATCTAGTTGGCCAAACAAAACCCAAGACACGGAGAGACTTACAAGGATATCAAATCATGCATATAAGTAATCAACAAAGACTCAAGTATATATCATAGATAATCTGATCACAAATCCACAATTCATCGGATCTCGACAAACACACCGCCAAAGAAGATTACATCGGATAGATCTCCATGAAGATCATGGAGAACTTTGTATTGAAGATCCAAGAGAGAAGAAACCATCTAGCTACTAACTACGGACCCGTAGGTGTGAAGTGAACTACTCACGAGTCACTGGAGGGGCGATGATGATGATGAAGAAGCCCTCCAACTCCAAAATCCCCTCCGACAGGGCGCCGGGAAGGGTCTCCAGATGAGATCTTGCGGAAACGGAAGCTTGCGGCGGCGGAAAAGTATTTTCGAGGCTGCCATGAATTTTTGCGGAATATTTGGGAATTTATAGGCCAAAGACCTAGGTCAGGGGACGCCCAGGGAGGCCACAAGCCTGCCCACCACCGCCTCCCCCTGGTGGCGGAGTGGGGGCTTGTGGGCTCCCTGGAGCCCACCTCGCTTGGCCCAAAAGCCCCCTGGTCCTCTTCCATTTGGGAAAAAAACATTTCGGGGTTTTTCTTCCGTTTGGACTCCGTTCCAAAATCAGATCTGAAAAGAGTCAAAAACATGGAAAAAATAGGAACTGGCACTTGGCAATGAATTAATAAGTTAGTCCCAAAAATATATAAAAATATACATAAAACAACCAAAGAAGACAAGATAACAGCGTGAAACCATAAAAAAATTATAGATACGTTTGAGACGTATCAAGCATCCCCAAGCTTAACTCCTGCTCATCCTCGAGTAGGGAAGTGATAAGAATAAATTTTTGATGCTTCCATGCTACCTAGCATAGGTGTCCTTTCTAATTCCTCTTATGTGACGTGAATGTTCAGATCCATTAGATTCAAAACAATAGCTTGCTATTGACGTGGAAACAATAACAATTCAAGCAAACTAGCAAAGTAATCATGAACTTTCAAAATAACAAGGCCAAAAGAAAGTTATCCCTACAAAATCATATAGTCTGGCTATGTTCTATCATCATTGCACAACGAATTTAAATCATCCACAACCCCGGTATTGGCCAAGTAATTGTTTCACACCTTTACTTTCTCAAACATTTTCAACTCTCACGCAATACATGAGCGTGAGCCATGGTTATAGCACTATAGATGGTGTGGAGTGTGGTGGAGGTTGCAAGACAAAAAGGAGAAGATAGTCACATTAACTAGGCATATCAATGAGCTGTGGAGATGCTCATCAATAGATATCAATGTGAATGAGTACGGACTGCCATACAAATGATGCACTAGAGCTACGAGTATGTGAAAGCTCTTAATGAGAACTAGTGGGTGTGCATCCAACTTGCTTGCTCACGAAGACCTAAGGCAATTTTGAGGAAGCCTATCATTGGAATATACAAGCCAAGTTATATAACAAAAATTTCCCACTAGCTATATGGTGGTGACAAAACGAGAGACTCTCAATCATGAAGATCATGGTGCTTAGTACGCACAAGTGTGGAAAAAGGTGGTAGCATTGTCCCTTCTCTCTTTTTCTCTTTTTTTATTTGGTGGGCTCTTTGGCCTCTTTTTTTTCTTTTTTTGGGTGGGCTTCTTTGGCCTCTTTTATTTCCTCACATGGGAGAATGCTCCATTAATGATGATCATCACACTTTTAACTCAAAACTTAGAGTAACGAAGACTCTATATGGAATGCCTTCGGTAGTGTACCGTGGCAAAGATCTAGCATGGCATAGACATTAATGGAAACATCATGCTAGCTATCTTACGATCATGCAATGGCAATGTTGACGTGGTGGCACATGTCATGGTGGTAGTTTCATGGCAATATATCTCGGAATGACTTTGAAAAAGCCATAGTAGGTAGGTATGGTGGCTGTTTAGAGGGAGGCTAATGGTGGGTTTTGTGCACCGGCGAAAGTTGCACGGCACTAAGAAGATAGTGATGGTGGTAGGTGAAAGTGCATCTAAACCATGGACTCAACATTAGTCATGAATAACTCATATACTTGTTGCAAAAGTTTTATTAGTAATCGAAACAAAGCATTCAACGCATACTCCTAGGGGAAGGGTTGATAGGTATAAACCATCGCGCGATCCCGACCGCCACGCAAAGGATGACAATCAATATACTAATCATGCTCAGATTTCATCACATAGCGGTTCACCATACGTGCATGCTACGAGAATAACTAAATTCAACACAAGTATTTCTAGATCCACAACACCTTACTAGCACGACTTTCAATATTACCATAACCACAACTCAAAACTAATTGAGATGAATCAAACTTCTCTAACTGTTCAATGCACATGAAGGTGGAAGTTTTCGTATCCCTTTGGATAACTACCCCTTTTGAAACTACTTTCAAAGCATAGATCAACTACCAAGCCACGCACCGCTGCGCTCTAAAAGATATAAGTGAAGCACATAGAGCAAAAGTATCTAGCTCAAAAGATATAAGTGAAGCACATGTGAGCTGAATTGTCTACCAAAAGATATAAGTGAAGCTCGACAAAATCACGGCGTGTGCATGTCTCTCTCTCTAGGTGTGCAGCAAGGATGATTGTGACACAACAAAAATAAAATACTCCTACGATACAAGACGCTCCAAGCAAAAACACATAACATGCGGTGAATAAAAATATAGCCCCAAGTAACGTTACCGATGGATTGAAGACGAGAGAGGGGATGCCTTCCCGGGGCATCCCCAAGCTTAGGCTTTTACGACATCCGTGAATCTCTTGGGGTGCCTTGGAATCCACAAGCTTGAGCTCTTGCCACTCTTTTATCTCTTTGTCCATAAGAACTTCACCCAAAACTTGAAAACTTCACAACACGAAACTTAAACAGAAACTCGTGATAACATTAGTACAAGAAAGCAAAGCACCACTTCCTTAGGTACTGTAGCAAACTTAAATTCTACTTGTGTTGATGTTGGGTTACTATACTTTCAATTTTCCATGGCTAATACCCCCCGATACTATCCATAGTTTCATAAAAATAAGCAACCAACACAACAAAAACAGAATCTGTTAACAGCAGACCAGTCTGTAGCAATCTGTATGTTTCGTATACCTCTGTTACTTCAAAAATTCTGAAAAATTAAGACAGTGTGAAGAATTTACTTAGAAATCAGCAGCAAAAATAATCAACTCAAAAGTTCTTACAGAAAAAATATGAAAATTCTTTTTGTGAGCAGAAAGTTTCTGTCTTTTCCAGCATGATCAAACGATCATCCCCAAGACTAATCATAATGGTTTTGCTTGGCACAAACGCAAAAAGAAACACAAAAAACACAATCATAACAGAAATATGAAAGTGTGTAAAACACAAAACAGAAAGAAAAAGGATAGATTAGTTGGGTTGCCTCCCAACAAGCGCTTTTGTTTAACGCCCTTAGCTAGGCATTTAATGATGCTCTCACAAAAGACAAGAATTGAAGCACAACGAGAGCATCCTAAAGCATGTAAAAATCACATTTAAGTCTAACATACTTCCTATGCATAAGCATTTTATAGGAAAACAGACTGTCAAGACAATCAATAGTTACCATATGCAAGGAAGAAGAAAGAGACAATAGCAATCTCCACAAAACGAGAGGTAATTTGGTAACATGAAAGCTTCTACCACAATATTTTCCTCTCTCATAGCAATTACATGTGGGATCATATTCGAATTCAACAATGTAACTATCACAAAGGATATTCTTTTCATGATCCACATGCATGCAAAGTTTACGCTCTTCAAAAATAGTGGGATTGTCATCAACCAAAGTCATGACTTCTCCAATCCCACTTTCAATATTGTTGCAAATATCATAATCATCATGAGGCTTGAACAAATTTTCAAGATCATAAGAAATATCATCACCCCAATCATGATTATTGCAACAAGTAGTGGACAAAGCAAAACTAGCATCCCCAAGCTTAGGGTTTTGCATATTTTTAGCATGATTGTCACTAATAGAATTTATAGTGAAACCATTGCAATCATGCTTTTCATCCAAGGAGCCCTCGTGAATCACTTCATAAATTTCTTCCTCATAATTTTCAGATTCACGCATCTCAAGCAAAACTCCATAAATATAGTCAAGTGCCCTCAACTCACTAGCAATTTGTTCCACATAAGTGGGTCTCTTAAAGAGATTGGCAAGTGGATGAGGATCCATATCACTAGATTTTCAGCAAGCGAAGATGCAAGCATATTGAAGGCACATAGCACACAAGCAACGGAAAGGCAAATGAGAGAAAAGGGCGAACAAAAAAGGCAAAGGAGAAAGGCAAAAGAAAACGGCAAATGTGAAGTGGGGGAGAGGAAAACGAGAGGCAACTGGCAACAAAAGTAAATGCAAGAGAAGAGTTTGTGAGACGTACTTGGATAGATCTTGATTTCTCTTCCCCAGCAACGACACCAGAAATACTTCTGATATTTGCTGTGTATCCCTTGCAATGGCGCCAGAAATAGTTGTGTCGACGGTACCAGGAATCCTTCAGCTACGGCTACGCCTTAAGGGACTTCCTAGGCAAGTATGCAAAGGATTTCCCACGTGGCCTTTGAGCCTTGCGTTGGCGTTCCCTCGAAGTGGAAAGGGTGATGTAGCACAGCGATGGTAAGTATTTCCCTCAGTTCGAGAACCAAGGTATCAATCCGGCGGAAGAGTATCTCAAGATCCTGCACAAACACAAAAGCTTGCACCCAACTCTATGAAGGGGTTGTCAATCCCTTATAGATTGTTTGCCAAGTGAGAATTGAAAGCAACAAAGTAACAAAGCAAAGTAAAAGCGGAGATGTAAACGATAGATGTGAATAGACCCGGGGGCCGTAGTGTTTACTAGTGGCTTGTCGGGACCCCGACTGGTAAGTCGAGATCGCCGTGCCCAGTGATCCCAAGGATCAATGCTCACTGAATACAGATACTGAATAATAGAGTCTTACATCCATACATACCGTTTGATACAATAAATGACCACTTCGGTCGAGTCTTACGTACATAGGGCCTTAAAGGCCAAAGCACCAAACTAGACCAATAGCGGAATTATTGGTTGAAAGCGTGAACCCATGCCATCAGCCTTAACCTATAGGCATTCTCACTGGGAAGCGTCCTAGCTCGCAAGAACGTCACCGAGTTAATCTTCACTGTATCCTGTCTTTCACACCTGGTCAATGAAATAACCAGTGGCAAGCCAATGAGTACTTTGAATGTACTCGCAAACCGCCCATGATACGAACAATGAAAGTGAAGGATAACAATATCATGCATCTTTAGTGGAATGCAATTTGGTGGAATGATCAGGTATATGCAACAAGTTAAAGAACTACTCTTGAAGAACAAGTTATAGATATCGACATATCTGACAAGGGTTGGACACACCGAGTTCACCCTATATGCCAAGTCACCGAACTTGGTCATATCAATTCCTCAAGTAACTCTAGTTATTAACACCATTCACTGAACTCACACACACACACTTGGTTTATGCGGAAACGTTGGACGTAGTTTAAGCAGCACCGCCCAACTGTCCTTGACCGTGGACATGGCTATTCGAATAGTTTGACACTCTGCAGAGGTAGTACGCTGGACCCACGAGAAACGGGAAACTTCCGTGTCAGACACGACTCGCGGTATATCACATATACCCGAGGTAAGTACCCGATCATCATCTTTCCCCTGACGATACTAGACAAAGAGGTCCACTCGATTGGTACCCAGCCCACATGTTGTACGTCTTACGAGCACCGACTCTGGACAGTATCAACCATGCAGGGACCAACGGTGTGCCTGGAACTCATAATAATGGCATAGTCGTCCTACCTAGCACGACCCCATCACGAGAGTGACGACAATCACTCCCGCCACTAGTAATGTGGCTCTTTGCTAGCACCGACCAGAGTAATCAACAAAGCCCCGTCCCATAGAGGGGTATCGTGGTCGTACTGGTAAGGTTGGGATGGTCGACGCATGAGAAATCTAATCCCATTTCCCAAACCATACTCACACAAAAACACCGGTGCATCACTTCACCAAAATTGATCACCAACTCATCATCACCCTCGGGCATTAGTTGCACCCGACGGGGTTTTCATAAACTTTTATTTGAACTCATCATTATGCTCATGATAATATGCTTTTACTTTACTTGTCAACATGGTATTAACATGACCCTCAAGGGCTAGGGTCAAGCTCAATGCAATGATCTTATAACTTTACTAGTCAACATGACAGTAGCATGATCCTCATAGATGGTAGGGTCAAGCTCATCACGTTTGTGCTCCGAGGAGCCATATGTATAACATCACTATCATGCAAGTGCTTCGATGAAGCCTTCGGTACCATCACAACAATGATGAACCGGCATTGTGATCACATGCAACGGAAAAGTACTTGCTATTCTAGCATGCATCAATGTATGTGCTCTAGTCATGGTCAAAGGGTTGCTTGCCTTGCTCACGTAAGTTCTCGGGATCTTCGGGGTCTTCCGCTCCAACTCTGAATACTCCGTCTACCATCAACTATCGTCGGAAACAACTATAGTAAGCCATATAGCAAGCAGAATAAAAGTGTTCTAAAAATAGAAGTTTTATTTTTCTTGGACCTCTCTAGTCATAAGAAAAATACCTGAAGCTTGATATAGGATATTTGGTCATCAAGGATTTTTGAATGGATGGAAAGAGCAATAGGTTATCATTGAAGAAGCCAACAGAAATAATTCTGTTAAAAATGAGTGGAGGCACCCATTTAACAGAGAAGGATTTAAGAAATATTTAGGAAGTGGTTTCACTGGATTTGGAGATGGTATGAATATTCTAGAGATTTTACAATGAGGAATAAATAGCAATAGGAGCTATTTATTTATTGCAATAGAAGTAAGTCACACAAAAATGTTGACCAGGGTTCTAAAAATGGAGAATGACTTTAGAAGTCTCTGGAAGTTTGAATCACTCCATTAGGAGTTGATTTGAAGCTTCTAGGAATTTTGAAAGGTGGGGTATTTATATCCAGATTGGCATTTTAAATAAAACACCTCAGAAAGTTGATAGGGAAAAATGTGCAAAGCACTTATTTGTGTAGGCCTGATTTTTAGGACCCTGCAGAAATTTGAATCAATGGAATTGGAGTCAGAATGAATTTATGGTGGAATTAGCAAGTTTAACCAATATGAAAAAAGGGGGAAAAGACTCAGCTTATGGGGGCTATCTTGCGCACTGGGTGCCAGTTAGGCCTTCGGGCCGGCCCACTGGCTTGGCTTGGCCAGCCGAGCCACGCAGGAGGCGCCCTAGCACAAAATGCGCCTTCTGCGCACGGAGACGGTAAGGGTGGGGGCGCTGCCACTTATGTGGCGCGGCCCACCTGGCGGCTGCACTTGCCGGCTGACGCATGGGGCCCCGCGGAGTCTTCTTCTACCTCCCTCGCTGGACACAGAGGGAGCATAGGAGCGGGAGCCGGCCGACGCTGGGGCATTCTCCGGCGGCCGCAGCCACCCTAGGCTGTGCCCCAACCACCAGCAGGCTCGGGGGAGGTGGTCGCCCCCGTCCCCCTGCTTGGCGCCTGCAGGGGAGGGCCGCAAGGGCGCACGCGATGGAGGTTGCTGGGAGGCCGTCTACCCCCTGGCTTCGGCACCAGGAGCGAAGGGAGAGAGCAGGAGCGCTGGGAAGGAGTTGCGGTGGCCTGGGAGGTTGCCGGCAAGGTGGAAGGAGGCGGGGAAAGGCTTTAGGCAGGCCAGCCCGAGCGGGGGCCGGAGCTCTACCCCGCGGCCATGGGGAGAGGAGGGAGCCCGAGAGGAGAGGGGGCACGAGGGGCTCCCTGGGAGGAGAGGAGGAGGGTCTTAGGGAGCCCGAGAGGCTCTGGAAAGAAGAGTTAAGGGGGAAGATAGGGAGAGGGAGCTCAGGAGCTCTCTGGAGCTTTCGGTGCATGGCCGCCACGCACCCTAGGAGGAGCTTGGAGGCTAGCTGCTGGTGGGGAACGGTTTGAACGGTCAAAATCAAGGGCTGAGACATACTAGGACAAGCTGCTTCGCTAAGAAACAGTCGGGAGGAGATAAACTAGGTTTAGAGCACCCGGTTTGCAGGTCAGGGTGGTGGTCACCACGCCCACTAATGCCCACAGGTTTGCAATGGCCAGCAAAACCTGTCCAGCATGCAAGGCATACATGCACAAAGGTAACGCTGTAGTTTGGCAACTAGTGGAGTCGGTTTGAACTAGTTTTGACTACTGCCAAGTTTCTAACAACAAACTTAGAGATGACAAAAATGGGTCTTAGGAGGGAAGCCTTGGGGAGACATTATGTCTGGCAGTGTTAACTATGCAAGAACTACAACACTCCCAAGTTTGAGCTCAAGAAGTGAAGGGTAGCTTGTACTTGCTGTACAAAGCTACTTTTCAGCCAGAAATGAACTTGAGGAGGTGCTGCTCATTTTCTCCACATGATCATGCCATATCTTGGTTCTAAATGAAGCCTTGGAATATAATAGATGCTCTGGAAAGAGTTGGGGGTGATAGCTTAAGCAGAATAATGGAAAGAAGGGTAAAACAGTGCTGCCAAGGGTGAAAATGAGAGAAACTTACAAAGGTCCTTCCCCAATAATTGACCGGTGGCCATGGGAAAGTTACTGGAGGTAAAATATGACTATGTGAGGCTGTGGTAGAAAGTTGAGCTCAAGGAATAAAGTGGAAGGGGCAGATGAAACCAAATTAATGAGTGCACACAAGGTGTTTGATCTGTGGTAGGGCTACCAGATGGATTCCAATGGCTATGAAACTTAACACGGTCAAACAATAGATGAAAATAGGCTTTCACACCAATTTTGGGATTTGTTGGAGGAGTTTTCCAATGTAGACTTGAAAAACCCTAGAAATGGGCAGAAATGGGTTTCTGCTTAGAACCCTATTCAAATGAATTCCCACAAATCCAATATTTGGTGTAGGGGCATTATTTGAGCATTAAGGCATGCACAAAACGTTTGAGGATAATTGGAGAAACTTTATAATGTAAAGTTTACCAAAGTCAGAAATCAACAGAGAGGGTTTTGAGGGTCTTAGGACAAGTTCCTCTCTTCTCCTTGGTGTACCACTTGGTGTGCATCCCTTATTGGAGTATTATAACATGTCCACCAAATTTGAGCACAATTGGAGACACTTCACAATGTAAAGTTGCTCAAATTTGATTCTGGACAGATACGGTTTTAGAGTGATTAGGGGAGTCAAATCAACTTGGATTGAAATGAAACTTGGCAAGATCATCAAGAATATCATAGATAACATGCTAGAAGTTTACTGGAATTTATTGAGAATATTTCTTATAGAAATATTCCAAAAGCTTGAAATAGGCAGGAATGGTTTTGGAGGGGTTTGCCCAATATTTTGAACATGACCATGTGTTGGAACTCATAAATATGGAATAAATATATCCAATGAGTTTCCCTAAATTTTCTTAAATATTTTTAAAGCAATAAAAATAACTTTCCTTCGTAGGAGACCATTTCTGGCCTCACAGAAGGGCTTTTAAATAAAATAATAAAATAACGTTTAAAATAATAATATGGTGGTTTTTGAAAGTCATTTTGATAATGGTTTTAAATAAAACAATTGGTGCAAAATAAACTCCCTAATTTGAGGACTTGTAGTACAAACCTCATCTGAGGGGTTTGAAAGTTTAATTCAAAGAAAAGCTCTTTGGTGAAAATAATATTTGGTAAAAATAGATATTTGTTATAAACACCTGGTATGATCATTAGGCAGGAGATCATGGAGTGAGGAGGTGATTAGGAGGATGGAAAGAATTAATGGGGATCAATCACAAGCAATTAAACAAACAGGCAGACAATAGTCACTCCAAGCATCACAAGCATTCACAAAAATTTTAATTGGTCATAAATTTGACATAAGTTAATTAGTCAGGGAAGCCAAAAACAGGGTGTGACAGACCTTACCCTCTTAAGAAAATCTCGTCCCCGAGATTTCTGGGCTAGGGGTTGGTGAGATATAGAACCTTGAGTTGGAGGTAGTCTTCATGTCCCCATGTTGTTGTCGTGGCTTCCTCATCACGGCAGTTCTTCGCCTTGACTTGAGTAGGATAGACTTCCGTTGTCTTGGAATTGCTTCAAGAAGTCCATCTTCTCGAGATAACACTGCACCCTCAAGAGGCACAACAATCGGCGTTCATGGGCTCAACCAAACACAACTAAGGTGTTCTTCCTCTTACTGGGTGAGTAAGTATGTCATCAGTGAGGATGACAACCTAACTTCCCAAACACGACATAAGCACAGTGCTCAAAAGTCAGGTGAGGAGAACGGGACTTGCTATGGGCGGGTACTGGCCACATTTCAACGACTTAGAGTCGTCTTCTATGGTCGTAGTCCATCCATGTTGTGGCTCAGCGAAGCTTTAGGGTCTTAAGGAACTTAGGATGTGGGCGAACAGTTATCATCTTATCTCTAAGCACATTCCTTAGATGCCAATAGTTTGACCTCAAATCTCGGGATGAAATCACCTCATCTCATCAAGGATACCATCCTACACGGTCAACTCCACACCGCTCAAGCTAGCCAACTCCGGGTTGAGGGAAGAACTAAACCCAAACACTTACAAGTATGGCATAGTTACGATGCACATGCATTCCTATGCAATAACCTCGGGAGGCATACGAGCTCCTATGATTGAAGTTAAGACTCCACAAATCCAAATGTCCATCTAAGTCATCCAATGGACAGGGTACTGTATTCTATTTTAAGGAAACATGTAGTAGACCAATCCAATATTTGTTACCTTTCCTATGAATCCGATCAAATGATCTATCAATCCGATCAATCATCACTGGACGTGTCACTCCTACAAATCCAACATTGATGGGGTTCTACATAGTCTCCTAGAGTCCTCGTAATTCACATATTACTGCAAGAATTACGTCATAGTATATCCACCAACTTCAATAATCATGGTCATCTAATCTCCAAGGCCAAACTACACAGGTTGTAAATCTATTTAACAACTCCAAGTATACGCATTCTATATCCACCGAGAATCATGGTATCATGATCGAGATTAACGAGCTAAATCCAATTTACTCTGAACCATGTGGTCTTTGTCATCCTCAATACTCCATTAAGATTACCTATTTAAATCCAAGACTCAAATCCAATAAGAAGTCTACTTGATACTCCAAGTCATTATGGTAATTATCTCCAAACCATGCCAACTACTGGCTAAAGTCATGTATACCACCAAGAATAATATTCGCGATCATAATCATCCTACTAAATCCAATCTTACTCGAGATCATGTAGGTTATACTGCCGTATCAACTCGTTCCACCAAATTCACCTACTTTATAAGTGTCTCATGATCCACCAAAATAGCCTGGCTATATCCTCAGGACAACTATTATCATCACAACAATCTTAGTTAATGCTCTCATATCGGAGATCGGTCCTCTTATGGCATTAAGGTTACAGTGCTAGCTTGAGATGGAAGGATACTTGTTCACGGTGATCACTTGTTCCGCAAGGAACCCGGTGCTTAGCGGGTTTATCGGGGACCTACACGAGTTCTGGCAAGTCCGTGTACTAGGCACATGACCAGAAAATTTGAGCCGGAAAGGCTTGTGAAGGTTAGTCTGGTCTAGTGTGGTTTTCCAATCTTGAGGGAAAAACACACTCCTACGGGTTGCGTGTGGTTAAGCATAGCACAATCAGTGTCTTCAGTGTCAGCCGTCCTTCGAAGTGGATCCTTGGTGCATCTTGCCTTGCCGTCTTCAGTTGTCGAGAGGGGTGAGAGAGAGAGAGCACAGAGGGGAGCATCTAAGGGTCTTAGCGCAGTCAAACAAGCATCGGAAAGTCAACTCAAACAAGTGCTAAAATTATTTTGAACATCAAAATAAGACAAGTGATATCACCGCATGCTTGTTGCCTAAGCAAAAGTGCGACTCATATCAAGGCACAAATAACAAAATAAGCAACACACAACATGGTCCATCCGAACCATTTCACGGACTCGACTTCGCATAGGGAATTCACGACTCATCCTATCCTAGGTTCAGGGACTCGACAATCGTGCTTGCTTCTTGCTCCGGAGAGGAGTCCGCTAAGTCTTCTGGACCTTCTTGGATGTTGTCACGCCTCTTGTTGTCGCTTGCTGAAGCAATTCACTTGAGTTGTAAGGAACTCTGGTTGTCTTCTCGTCTGGGAAATTGCTGACGAAGGTGGTTCTTCATAGCTGTCACTGACAGGGTCTTCTGTTGTCTTCATGATCTTGTCATCGTCTTCTTGTCTTCTGAGGCTTCGAGGGTCTCAAGGGGACATCTTCATGCATCGATATTTGCATGACATGATAGAGTTCTGATCTGTCAATCATACTAATTGCGATATCAACACCTAGAGCGGGGGAGGAAGAGAACCGTTTTCCTGCTCACGAAGGTGAGGCGGACCAAATGGCAAAGTTCTCATCCACCGGTGGTGGTCGACACAATTCCTTATAACTGACAAGGTCCCTCTATTAGTGATGCGGATCAAGGTTTGCATATATTATGTCCAGATTATCGTAGGCAAAAGTGGCATCACTCTGGAACAGTGTCCAGGGTTTCACCATCTTCTAAGCCTCGATAACCTCGTTCCTCATGGAGGTACTACTATTGGTGTCGTCTGGTCGTAGAGTTGTCTTTTCTGTCCTTCAGGACAGGTGTTTGCCTGGAAAGGTTACTTCCCTCCGGGCTGCCCACGAGGATTTCAATTTATCCCGTGGTCAGAAGGGCATAAGGTTCTAGCGACCATTAGCAAGTTTTGAAAAAGTAGATGAGGAGTGTCAAGAAAATAAGAGTGGAAGGCTAGAGCATAACCTTCAATTTCTTTGAAGTTTTAGGAGAGTTGAGAAAATATATAAGTTTTGTAAGTATTTTGAAGGATTTGGAAAGCAGTTTTATCCTAACTGACATCCGTGCTAACTAAGGGCTTCCTACAGTCAGGATGGCTCTGATACCAGCTCTATGGGGACCCCGACTGGTAAGTCGAGATCGCCATGCCCAGTGATCCCAAGGATCAATGCTCACTAAACACAGATACTGAATAATAGAGTCTTACATCCATACATACCGTTTGATACAATAAATGACCACTTCGGTCGAGTCTTACATACATAGGGCCTTAAAGGCCAAAGCACCAAACTAGACCAATAGCGGAATTATTGGTTGAAAGCGTGAACCCATGCCATCAGCCTTAACCTACAGGCATTCTGACTGGGAAGCGTCCTAGCTCGCAAGAACGTCACCGAGTTAATCTTCACCGTATCGTGTCTTTCACACCTGGTCAATGAAATAACCAATGGCAAGCCAATGAGTACTTTGAATGTACTCGCAAACCACCCATGATACGAACAATGAAAGTGAAGGATAACAATATCATGCATCTTTAGTGGAATGCAATTTGGTGGAATGATCAGGTATATGCAACAAGTTAAAGAACTACTCTTGAAGAACAGGTTACAGATATCGGCATATCTAACAAGGGTTGGACACACCGGGTTCACCCTATATGCCAAGTCACCGAACTTAGTCATATCAATTCCTCAAGTAACTCCGGTTATTAACACCATTCACCGAACTCACACACACACTTGGTTTATGCGGAAACGCGGGACGTAGTTTAAGCAGCACCACCCAACTGTCCTTGACCGTGGACATGGCTATTCGAATAGTTTGACACTCTGCAGAGGTAATACGCTGGACCCACGGGAAACGGGAAACTTCTGTGTCATCCACGACTCGCGGTATATCACATATACCCGAGGTAAGTACCCGATCATCATCTTTCCCCTGACGATACTAGACAAAGAGGTCCACTCGATTGGTACCCAGCCCACATGTTGTACGTCTTGCGAGCACCGACTCTAGACAGTATCAACCATGTAGGGACCAACGGTGTGCCTGGAACTCATAATAATGGCATAGTCGTCCTACCTGGCACGACCCCATCACGAGAGTGATGACAATCACTCCCGCCACTAGTAATGTGGCTCTTTGCTAGCACCGACCAGAGTAATCAACAAAGCCCCGTCCCATAAAGGGGTATCGTGGTCGTACTGGTAAGGTTGGGACGGTCAACACATCAGAAATCTAATCCCATTTCCGAAACCATACTCACACAAAAACACGAGTGCATCACTTCTCCAAAAGTGATCACCAACTCATCCTCACCCTCGGGCATTAGTGGCACCCGAAGGGCTTTTCATAAACTTTTATTTGAACTCATCATTATGCTCATGATAATATGCTTTTACTTTACTTGTCAACATGGTATTAACATGACCCTCAAGGGGTAGGGTCAAGCTCAATGCAATGATCTTATAACTTTACTAGTCAACATGACAGTAGCATGATCCTCATAGATGGTAGGTTCAAGCTCATCACGTTTGTGCTCCGAGGAGCCATATGTATAACATCACTATCATGCAAGTGCTTCGATGAAGCCTTCGGTACCATCACATCAATGATGAACCGGCATTGTGATCACATGCAACGGAAAAGTACTTGCTATTCTAGCATGCATCAATGTATGTGCTCTAGTCATGGTCAAAGGGTTGCTTGCCTTGCTCACGTAAGTTCTCGGGATCTTCGGGGTCTTCCGCTCCAACTCTGAATACTCCGTCTACCGTCAACTATCGTGGGAAACAACTATAGTAAGCCATATAGCAAGCAAAATAAAAGTGTTCTAAAAATAGAAGTTTTATTTTTCTTGGACCTCTCTAGTCATAAGAAAAATACCTGAAGCTTGATATAGGATATTTGGTCATCAAGGATTTTTGAATGGATGGAAAGAGCAATAGGTTATCATTGAAGAAGCCAATAGAAATAATTCTGTTAAAAATGAGTGGAGGCACCCATTTAACAGAGAAGGATTTAAGAAATATTTAGGAAGTGGTTTCACTGGATTTGGAGATGGTATGAATATTCTAGAGATTTTACAATGAGGAATAAATAGCAATAGGAGCTATTTATTTATTGCAATAGAAGTAAGTCACACAAAAATGTTGACCAGGGTTCTAAAAATGGAGAATGACTTTAGAAGTCTCTGGAAGTTTGAATCACTCCATTAGGAGTTGATTTGAAGCTTCTAGGAATTTTGAAAGGTGGGGTATTTATATCCAGATTGGCATTTTAAATAAAACACCTCAGAAAGTTGATAGGGAAAAATGTGCAAAGCACTTATTTGTGTAGGCCTGATTTTTAGGACCCTGCAGAAATTTGAATCAATGGAATTGGAGTCAGAATGAATTTATGGTGGAATTAGCAAGTTTAACCAATATGAAAAAAGGGGGAAAAGACTCAGCTTATGGGGGCTATCTTGCGCACTGGGTGCCAGTTAGGCCTTCGGGCCGGCCCACTGGCTTGGCTTGGCCAGCCGAGCCACGCAGGAGGCGCCCTAGCACAAAATGCGCCTTCTGCGCACGGAGATGGTAAGGGTGGGGGCGCTGCCACTTATGTGGCGCGGCCCACCTGGCGGCTGCACTTGCCGGCTGACGCATGGGGCCCCGCGGAGTCTTCTTCTACCTCCCTCGCTGGACACAGAGGGAGCATAGGAGCGGGAGCCGGCCGACGCTGGGGCATTCTCCGGCGGCCGCAGCCACCCTAGGCTGTGCCCCGACCACCAGCAGGCTCGGGGGAGGTGGTCGCCCCCGTCCCCCTGCTTGGCGCCTGCAGGGGAGGGCCGCAAGGGCGCACGCGATGGAGGTTGCTGGGAGGCCGTCTACCCCCTGGCTTCGGCACCAGGAGCGAAGGGAGAGAGCAGGAGCGCTGGGAAGGAGTTGCGGTGGCCTGGGAGGTTGCCGGCAAGGTGGAAGGAGGCGGGGAAAGGCTTTAGGCAGGCCAGCCCGAGCGGGGGCCGGAGCTCTACCCCGCGGCCATGGGGAGAGGAGGGAGCCCGAGAGGAGAGGGGGCACGAGGGGCTCCCTGGGAGGAGAGGAGGAGGGTCTTAGGGAGCCCGAGAGGCTCTGGAAAGAAGAGTTAAGGGGGAAGATAGGGAGAGGGAGCTCAGGAGCTCTCTGGAGCTTTCGGTGCATGGCCGCCACGCACCCTAGGAGGAGCTTGGAGGCTAGCTGCTGGTGGGGAACGGTTTGAACGGTCAAAATCAAGGGCTGAGACATACTAGGACAAGCTGCTTCGCTAAGAAACAGTCGGGAGGAGATAAACTAGGTTTAGAGCACCCGGTTTGCAGGTCAGGGTGGTGGTCACCACGCCCACTAATGCCCACAGGTTTGCAATGGCCAGCAAAACATGTCCAGCATGCAAGGCATACATGCACAAAGGTAACGCTGTAGTTTGGCAACTAGTGGAGTCGGTTTGAACTAGTTTTGACTACTGCCAAGTTTCTAACAACAAACTTAGAGATGACAAAAATGGGTCTTAGGAGGGAAGCCTTGGGGAGACATTATGTCTGGCAGTGTTAACTATGCAAGAACTACAACACTCCCAAGTTTGAGCTCAAGAAGTGAAGGGTAGCTTGTACTTGCTGTACAAAGCTACTTTTCAGCCAGAAATGAACTTGAGGAGGTGCTGCTCATTTTCTCCACATGATCATGCCATATCTTGGTTCTAAATGAAGCCTTGGAATATAATAGATGCTCTGGAAAGAGTTGGGGGTGATAGCTTAAGCAGAATAATGGAAAGAAGGGTAAAACAGTGCTGCCAAGGGTGAAAATGAGAGAAACTTACAAAGGTCCTTCCCCAATAATTGACCGGTGGCCATGGGAAAGTTACTGGAGGTAAAATATGACTATGTGAGGCTGTGGTAGAAAGTTGAGCTCAAGGAATAAAGTGGAAGGGGCAGATGAAACCAAATTAATGAGTGCACACAAGGTGTTTGATCTGTGGTAGGGCTACCAGATGGATTCCAATGGCTATGAAACTTAACACGGTCAAACAATAGATGAAAATAGGCTTTCACACCAATTTTGGGATTTGCTGGAGGAGTTTTCCAATGTAGACTTGAAAAACCCTAGAAATGGGCAGAAATGGGTTTCTGCTTAGAACCCTATTCAAATGAATTCCCACAAATCCAATATTTGGTGTAGGGGCATTATTTGAGCATTAAGGCATGCACAAAACGTTTGAGGATAATTGGAGAAACTTTATAATGTAAAGTTTACCAAAGTCAGAAATCAACAGAGAGGGTTTTGAGGGTCTTAGGACAAGTTCCTCTCTTCTCCTTGGTGTACCACTTGGTGTGCATCCCTTATTGGAGTATTATAACATGTCCACCAAATTTGAGCACAATTGGAGACACTTCACAATGTAAAGTTGCTCAAATTTGATTCTGGACCGATACGGTTTTAGAGTGATTAGGGGAGTCAAATCAACTTGGATTGAAATGAAACTTGGCAAGATCATCAAGAATATCATAGATAACATTCTAGAAGTTTACTGGAATTTATTGAGAATATTTCTTATAGAAATATTCCAAAAGCTTGAAATAGGCAGGAATGGTTTTGGAGGGGTTTGCCCAATATTTTGAACATGACCATGTGTTGGAACTTATAAATATGGAATAAATATATCCAATGAGTTTCCCTAAATTTTCTTAAATATTTTTAAAGCAATAAAAATAACTTTCCTTCATAGGAGACCATTTCTGGCCTCACAGAAGGGCTTTTAAATAAAATAATAAAATAACTTTTAAAATAATAATATGGTGGTTTTTGAAAGTCATTTTGATAATGGTTTTAAATAAAACAATTGGTGCAAAAGAAACTCCCTAATTTGAGGACTTGTAGTACAAACCTCATCTTGGTGAAAATAGATATTTGGTAAAAATAGATATTTGTTCTGAACACATGGTATGATCATTAGGCAGGAGATCATGGAGTGAGGAGGTGATTAGGAGGATGGCAAGAATTAATGGGGATCAATCACAAGCAATTAAACAAACAGGCAGACAATAGTCACTCCAAGCATCACAAGCATTCACAAAAAATTTAATTGGTCCTAAATTTGAAATAAGTTAACTAGTCAGGGAAGCCAAAAACAGGGTGTGACATGGCTTCTCTCATAAAAGCAAGTAGACGGTGGGTGAACAAATTACTATCGAGCAATTGATAGAACTGCGCAAAGTCGTGACGATATCTATGCAATGATTATTTCTATAGGCATCACGTCCGAAACAAGTAGACCGATACTTTCTGCATCTACTACTATTACTCCACACGTCGACCGCTATCCAGCATGCATCTAGTATATTAAGTCCATAAGAACAGAGTAACGCCTTAAGCAAGATGACATGATGTAGAGGGATAATCTCAAACCAATGATAAAAACCCCATCTTTTTACCCTTGATGGCAACTACTTGATGTGTGCCTTGCTGCCCCTACTGTCACTGGGAAAGGTCACCACATGGTAGAATCCAAAACCAAGCACTTCTCCCATTGCAAGAATCATAGATCTAATTGGCCAAACAAAACCCAAGACTCGGAGAGACTTACAAGTATATCAAATCAAGCATATAAGAAATCAGCAAAGACTCAAATATATATCATAGATAATCCGATCACAAATCCACAATTCATCGGATCTCGACAAACACACCGCCAAAGAAGATTACATCGGATAGATCTCCATGATGATCATGGAGAACTTTGTATTGAAGATCCAAGAGAGGGAAGAAGCCATCTAGCTACTAACTACGGACCCGTAGGTGTGAAGTGAACTACTCACGAGTCATTGGAGGGGCGATGATGATGATGAAGAAGCCCTCCAACTCCAAAGTCCCCTCCGGCAGGGCGCCGATAAGGGTCTCCAGATGAGATCTCGCGGAAACGGAAGCTTGCGGCGGCGGAAAAGTATTTTCGAGGCTCCCCTGATTTTTTACGGAATATTTGGGAATTTATAGGCCAAAGACCTAGGTCAGGGGGCGGCCAGGGAGGCCACAAGCCTGCCCACCGCCGCCTCCCCTTGGTGGCGGAGTGGGGGCTTGTGGGCTCCCTGGAGCCCAGCTGGCTTGGCCCAAAAGCCCCCTGGTCTTCTTCCGTTCGGGAAAAATCATTTCGGGGTTTTTCTTTCGTTTGGACTCTGTTCCAAAATCAGATCTGAAAAGAGTCAAAAACACGGAAAAAGCACGAACTGGCACTTGGCACTGAATTAATAAGTTAGTCCCAAAAAGATATAAAAAGATACATAAAACAACCAAAGAAGACAAGAGAATAGCGTGAAACCATCAAAAATTATAGATACGTTTGAGACGTATCACTCATCATGCTTGTGCTCCGAGGAGCCATATGTATGACATCACCATCATGCAAGTGCTTCGAAGAAGCCTTCGGTACCATCACACCAATGATGAACCGACACTATGATCACATGCAACGAAAAAGTACTTGTTATTCTAGCATGCATCAATTCATATGCTTAAGTCATGGTCAAAGGGCTGCTTGCCTTGCTCACGTAAGTCCTCGGGGTCTTCGAGGTCTTCCGCTCTGACTCTGAATACTCCGTCTACCGTCAAATATCATCAGAAACAACCATAGTAAGCCACACATCAAGCAAAATAAAAATGTTCTATAAATAGAAGTTATATTTTTCTTGGACCTATCTGGTCATAAGAAAAATACCTGAATCTCTTCATAGGGGATTTAGATATTCAGGGATTTTTGAATAGGTGAAAGGAGCAATAGGTGATTATTGAAGGAGCCAACAGAAATCATTCTGTTAAAAATGAGTGAAGGCACCCATTTAACAGAGAATGATTTTAGAAATATTTAGGAATTGGTTTCACAGGATTTGGAGTTGGAATGAATACTCTAGGGATTTTACAATGAGGAATAAATAGCAATAGGAGCTATTTATTTATTGCAACAGATGTAAGCCACACAAAAATGTTGACCAGGGTTCTAAAAATAGAGAATGATTTTAGAAGGCTCTGGGAGTTTGAATCACTCCATTTGGAGTTGATTTGAATCTCCTAGGAATTTTGAAAGGTGGGATATTTTATATCCAGATTTGGATTTTAAATAAAACACTACAGAAACATGTCTTGGAAAAATGTGCAAGGCACATAGGTGGATAGAGCTTGAATTTAGGAACCGGCAGAAATTTGAATCAATGAAATAGGAGTCAGAATGAATTTGTAATGGATTTTATAAGTTAAAGAGAAAGATAAAAGGAAAAGAGCTCAGCCTCTGGGGAAAGGCTATCTTGCGCCACCAGCGCCAGATAAGCCTTTGGGCCGGCCCACTGGCTCGGGCCACCAGCGAAGGCTGCGCACGAGGCGTACTCCTTGGAATATGCCTTTGGATGGGCGAAGGCGCAAAGCGCTAGTGCGCTTCCACTTATTGTCGGGCCCGGCTCGCAGGTCGCCGACAGCTGGGGCCCGCCCGACGCCTTCTCTCTCCCTGCCTTTCTTCTACCTCGCGACAGGGGTAGATGGGGGCGCTAGCTGCCGCGGCTTCCGACGCCTACCGGCTCAGCTGCCGAGCCGAAGGTGCGGGCGGTTGCCCGGCTCTGTGCTGAGCCCGGGGGAGGTCTTGGAGGCTGCGGGGAGTGGCCGGAGCGAACGCCCCGCCATGGGAGGCGGCTGACGGCCCTGGCCGCCGTGGAGGGCGAGGCACGACCTCGGGGAGGGGCCTTCGAGGTGTCCAGGAGGACGGGCAGGCCGCGGGGACTCGCTGGAGGGAAGAGTTAGGGCCGGAGGGGAGCCGGCTTGCTTGGGCACAAGGAAGGCCGAGGCGGCGCCATGTCCATGGAGGGAGAAAGAGGAGGGCTTAGGAGAGGAAAGGGGAGCTCGAGGGGCTCTAGGGAGAGAGGAAGAATGAGGGAGAGCAAGTGAGGGCTCAGGGGAGAGGAGATAGGAGGGGGAAGGGCCGAGAGAGCTCGAGAGCTCTCTGGAGCTCTCGGTGCATGGTCACCACGCATGCCTGAGGGGTCTTGGAGGCTAGCTGCTGGTGGGGAGCGGTTTGAACGGTCAAAAACAAGGGCTGAGACATACTGGGACAAGCTGGCTCGGCTTGGTGTGGTCTGGAGGAAGGAGATAAGACGCAGAGCGCCCATACTGCAGGGCAGAGTGGTGGTCACCACGGCCACATGTTCCTACAGGGCCCAAATGACCAGTCAATTATGTGTGGGAGGTGGGGCATGCTACCAGGAAGGTGAATGAGGAGTTTGGTCCCTAGTGGGGCTGATTTGAATAGGGTTTGACTGGGTTTAAGCTTGCAGCAGGAATCTTAAGGCTACTAATGAGGACACTAACAGAAGAGATAATGTGGAACAAGCATGTCTAGTAGTGTTTTTAATAGAAGGACTACAAGACTGCAAAGTTTCAGCTCAAGAAAGCAAGTGTAGCTATTACTTGTTGTACAAAGCCATGATTCAACCTGAAATCCATTTGTAGAAGTGCTGCTCATATTCTCCACATGAGCATGCCATATCTTTGCTCTAAATGAAGCCTTGGCATATAATAGATGCTCTGAAAAGAGTTGGGGTGATAGCTTAAGCAGAAGTATGGAAAGAGAGGTAAAACAGTGCTGCCAAGGGTGAAAATGAGAGAAAGTTACAAAGGGACCTTCTCCAATAATTGACCAGTGGCCATGGGAAAGTTACTGGAGGTAAAATATGACTATGTGAGGCTGTGGTAGGAAGTTGAGTTCAAGGAATAAAGTGGAAGCACTACAGGAATTAGCTTCTTTGTCGTCTACCATCACAGACGGAAAAGAGTCAATCCCGGACGGCAAAGAGAATATCACAGACGGCAAAGAATCTCACGGCCGGCAAAATTTCTGCGTCAGCCTACGATGGCATTGTAGCTTCTTTGCCGCCTGTCTCCCCAAAGCGGATGGCAAAGAGCATTGCCGTCAGCTTTTCATAGGAGCAGTCGGCAAAGTGGTCGAGACGGCAGCCGACAGGCGTTGCCTCCGTTAGGGGCTAACGGAGGCTTTGCCGTCTGCCTCCCCCTCTTCTTTGCCGTCAGCCTCCCCCCCTCTTATTTGTCGTCTGCCTCCCCCCTCTTCTGTGCCGTCTGCCTCCCCTCTTCTTTGTCGTCAGCCTCCACCTCCTCCACCCCCTCCTCTGTGCCCTCTTCTTTGTCGTCTGCCCCCCTGGAAGCAGACAACAAAGATACTACATGGCCAGCTGCTACTGCCCAGGTTGCACACTTGGGCGCCACGTGGCACCTTTGCCGTCGGCCAGCTAACGGCAAAGGCCTTTGCCATCAGCTGGCAGACGGCAAAGAGCCTATATTGTCACATTTTTGTTTATTTTTTCTATTTCACGGCACATATACATATAATTCATAGCACATATATGATAAATAGGTCACAACACATATATGATATACATATAAAGCTCATCAATGCCATTTGTTCATCAACGTACATCCCATATATCAAAAGAACCAACACATACAAAGTTTCATCCATATATACATACATATAGTTGCACATATATTGTTCATCCATATATACATACACATATAGTTCCACATTGTTCATCAACTCAAATAAAAACGGAAACTAAAGCACTCCAATGCCAGCTTCATGCATGTAGTACATCCAATCTGCAAAATGGGAATAAGAAAGTCAGAAGAAGAAGAAGAAGAACATATATATGAGAAATAAGCTAAATTGAAGAAGAAAGAGAAGAAGCAAGAAGAGAACAGGAGAAGAAAAACAAGAAGGAGGAGGAGGAGGAGGAGGAGGAGGGGAAGGAGAAGGAGAAGGAGGAGGAGAAGAAGAAAAAAGAAGAAGACAAGAAGGAGGAGGAGGAGGAGGAGAAGAAGAATATGAAAGAGGAGAATAAAGAGGAGGAGGAGGAGAAGAATAAGAAATAAAGAAGAAGGAGGAGAAGGAGGAGGAGGAGAAGGACTAGAAGGTCCTTGGCCTTCTCCTCCTTATCCTCCTCCTCCTCCTCCTCCTCCTCCTTCTTCTCTTCTTCTTCTTCTTCTTCTTCTTCTTCTTCTTTCTTTTCATTTTTCCTATTTCTTCTCCTCTTCTCCTCTTCTTGGAGCTAAATTAGCTAACTATGGCTTTATGGAGCTAAATGGGCTAATTATCACATTTTAGAGGAAAACAAGCTAAGTATATAATATTAATGAGCTAACCAAGGTTCTTATGCCATTTTGAGGTTATTATGGCATTTTGGAGCTAAATGGGCTAATTATGTCATTGTTGGGGAAATTAAGGAAAGGAGAATATGAAAGAGGAAAAGAAAGAGGAGGAGAAGGATAAGAAGAAGAAATAAAGAAGAAAGAGGAGGAGGAGGAGGAGGAGAAGGACTAGAAGGTCCTTGGCCTTCTCCTCCTTCTCCTCCTACTCCTCCTCCTCCTCCTCCTTCTCTTCTTCTTCTTCTTCTTTCTTTTCATTTTCCTATATCTTCTCCTCTTCTCCTCTTCTTGGAGCTAAATTAGCTAACTATGTCTTTTTGGAGCTAAATGGGCTAATTATCCCATTTTAGAAGAAAACAAGCTAAGTATATAATATTAATGAGCTAACCAAGGTTCTTATGCCATTTTGAGGTTATTATGGCATTTTGGAGCTAAATGGGCTAATTATGTCATTGTTGGGGAAATTAAGGCAAGGAGAATATGAAAGAGGAGAAGAAAGAGGAGGAGGAGGAGAATAAGAATAAATAAAGAAGAAGAAGGAGGAGGAGGAGGAGGAGGAGAAGGACTAGAAGGTCCTTGGCCTTCTCCTCCTTCTCCTCCTCCTCCTCCTTCTCCTTCTCCTCCTCCTTCTTCTCCTTCTCCTTCTCTTCTCTTCCTCTTCTTCTTTTTGTTCTTCCTTTTCGTTTCTCCTCTTCTCCTCTTCTTGGATCTAAGTTAGCTAACTATGTCTTTTTGGAGCTAAATGGGCTAATTATCCCATTTTAGAGGAAAACAAGCTAAGTATATAATATTAATGAGCTAACCAAGGTTCTTATGCAATTTTGAGGTTATTATGGCATTTTGGAGCTAAATGGGCTAATTATGTCATTGTTGGGGAAATTAAGGCAAGGAGAATATGAAATAGGAGAAGAAAGAGGAGGAGGAGGAGAAGAATAAGAAATAAAGAAGAAGGAGGAGAAGGAGGAGGAGGAGGAGAAGGACTAGAAGGTCCTTGGCCTTCTCCTCCTTCTCCTCCTCCTCCTCCTCCTCCTTCTCCTTCTTCTCTTCTTCTTCTTCTTGTTTCTTTTCATTTTTCCTATTTCTTCTCCTCTTCTTGGAGCTAAATTAGCTAACTATGTCTTTTTGGAGCTAAATGGGCTAATTATCTCATTTTAGAGGAAAACAAGCTAAGTATATAATATTAATGAGCTAACCAAGGTTCTTATGCCATTTTGAGCTTATTATGGCATTTTGGAGCTAAATGGGCTAATTATGTCATTGTTATGGAAATTAAGGCAAGGATAATATGAAAGAGGAGAAGAAAGAGGAGGAAGAGGAGTATAAGAAGAAATAAATAAGAAGGAGGAGAAGGAGGAGGAGGAGGAGAAGGACTAGAAGGTCCTTAGCCTTCTCCTCCTCCTCCTCCTCCTCCTTCTTCTTCTCTTCTTCTTCTTTCTTTTCATAGGTCCTATTTCTTGTCCTCTTCTCCTCTTCTTGGAGCTAAATTATCTAACTATGTCTTTTTGGAGCTAAATGGGATAATTATGTCATTGTTGGGGAAATTAAGGCAATGAGAATATGAAAGAGGAGAAGAGAAACTTACCGTAGTGGTCATCAAGGAGGAGAAACACCTGGAGAAGGGTCGTGCGATGCCGCTCGGGAGTTATTCTGCAGAATAGATATTTTGCAATGTCTCAGTTAGCATGATGACACTCAATTATTAATACTAGTTTCTAATGAAACTCACCATGCCAATCGAAGAGAAGACGGGCATCGGCGAAGGGACTTGACCGCTCTTCTCGCACAGACCCTGAAGAGTGGGTCATATTAGTTAGTAATGAAACAGACATTACACACATGATTTGGCTAATGTGAAAAAAAACTTACCACAGAAAGCTCGTACAGGGCCCGTTGACCCGCCTCATTCCGGGATCTCTCCTCCTCAATCAATCGTGTCGTGGTCTGGTCCCTCTCATCAAGAGCAGCGTGACTTGCCAATCTCTCTTTCTCAAGAGCAACCTCAAGAGAAGCCTGGCTTGCCAATCTCTCTTTATCAAGAGCAGCCTGGTTTGCCAATCTCTCTTTCTGAAGAGCATCCTAAAACACCATTCCTCGTTACCACAGTAATGATCTATGGTGACACACATAATGAAATGGATGAAAGTGTTCTTAGTCCGTACAACTAACCTCGATGGCAAGATCGACTGGTCGTGGACGGCGCGTTATCTCAGGACAGCTGCTCGACTGGCGCGCCTTGATCTCCGGGAGAGTGAGTGGACAACTTATTATCCCATCTCCAATGGCTATCGAGCCATGGGGCCTCCCGCCACCAGATATCATCACCAGCTCTAGATCCAAAGGTTCCTGGCTAGGGTTAAAGTCATCCCCTTTTGTAGCCTTCCCCGCATCCCTGTATGCCACGAGCTTCTGGTGGGATGATATTGGGATCATCCAGGTCAGACTCAGAGAATGCCTTCGCCTTCTTGTACGAGGCAGTATGGGCCATGCCATAAAGGTCGTACAAGTGTGGCATCTCCGTCTTATTGTGATGCGCCTAAAAGAGAGGAACAAAATATTAGCATGAAGAATGAATTGCGTGAATCATGAAGCAAATCACATACCCAGTTTCGTCCGAACTGAAGTAAGTTGGCGCTGCCTTGATGGTGTGGCACACCAACCATTTGGCTACGCCGATCCTTTGCATTCTCGTGGACGGATCGCCAGCTGCCTGTGCACCACTCACCAACCAACGCCTCCCAACAATCCATCTTATCCGCACTCCATCTTAGGGGCACCTGTAAGTTATTAGAAAGAATTTTGAGCGCTACGCCTATGAATGAAATCAAGAAAACTACGTAGAAGGACTTAAGAATAGGTAATTACCTTCATGTATTGCTCCTTCTTCAGAAACTTTCCGCGGCAATCCTTCTTCTGCTTCTTAATACCACGCGTGGCGTAGTAGTCTCGAATAGCCTGCGACCGAGCCTTGTGGCGTAAGTTCTGTAGTAACCGCCTACACTCGGCCTCGAGAACCCTGGCCTCCTCCTCCTCATATCCATCCTCACACCTATAGAAGGTCTGCAATCAAACGTGAAAACACCGATTAGTACAATAATTAGCTATATTGTTAATTTTAGATTGTGTAAAAGGATAATTTACCCAAAAGCTCTTGATCACCATCTCGGCCCTCATGTGGCACAAGACACCATCTATAATCTCCTTCGGCGGGGCCTACGTAGCTTGGTAGTGCTCCCAGGAAAATCCTAGTGTAGGAACCTGACCCTCACCAGGCAACGTGACAAACCCCGGGAAATTTGTCCGGCGAAGCACACCAAGGACGGAGTTCGGCCTGCGGACTCCAAGAGGTTGTACCCATCCCCTGTAGTATGATAAGGTCAACGCATTATATATTTGAACAAACTTGAAGGCAAAAGCTAAAAAAAGAGTAAATGTACTTACCTATCTCCTTCAGGTTAAATCACCGGCCTCTGCTCGCGGGTAGCCGGCACGACCGGGAGATGTGTACTACCACACTTGTACACGATGGCCCCGTCCACGTGCACATCGCCCTCACTATCCGTAAGCTCATCCCCGCCATCCCCGCCCCTGAGCCACCCGGACCCTCAGTCCAATCCGGCAACTCGGTCCGATCCGGCCAAGTCTCCCATCCGGGCCTCTCCACGTCGGGTGAAGCCTCCGGAACCATAGTCTCGTGGGCCGAATGCACCTCGACCCGAGGCTGCTCCTGGACCGGAGTCTTATGGGACGAATGCCCGTCAACACCAGGCTCCTGGAACGGAGTCCCCGTAACCTCCTCCGCAAACGGGTCGACCATAGTAGTCCTATGCTCGGGTGAATGAGCTGGTGGTGGTGGCGAGGACGGCTCAACAGTCCTCCTAGATCTTCCGCGGCCAGCACCTCTTCCTGTACCCTTCCCCTTCTTCCCTACCCGACCAGCACCTCTCCCAGTGGGCAATGCCGCCGACTAAGATGAACCCACGGGTGGTGTCGACAGACTGTCTGCCAAGGCTCTACGAAGAGATAGGGGTGGAAGGGAAGTACCACCCCTCGTGCGGGGCGCCTGGGAAGAACCCGTCGAGCGATCTGGACCAGCGCCCATCATCTTTCAACACCTGGTGACCTGCCATGATAAAGATTAAAAGAAATTAGTACACCATAAAAAAATTGAATAACTGACATGAATAATAATATGTACATGAATAATAAAGATTAAAATATATAAAATTTATGTTGTAAATCTTACAAACTAATAATCATCATCAATAAATGCATTATCATCAGCACTATCACGCATGTCGTCATGAATGACGTGCTAGTCGGGTTCAACGGCGTGAAGTTGTGAAAGGCCTTTCCTTAATCGTTGAAGCATTGACACGTCATCCCATCAGTAACCTCTATGAGTTCCAGGTCTTCTGGTTCCGGCTCAGGGCTGGAGTCGGATTCATTGTCACTGTCTACTTCCATGTTCTTGGGTGAAGCATGGCGGTTCTTGAAACATTTCTTGGAAAGACGTGTTTCTTGGAAGAATTCTCCATCATATGTGTCGGGTTCAACGACATGAAGTTGGGAGAGGTGGTCTGACATGTGGCGGCACTTCATAAACTACATACCAACCTTCCAGATTCTTATACGTTTGGCATGCCCACGGTAGATAGAAAACTTGGGTCGCCTGTTGAGCCGTAATATAGGCATCGGGAACATCTAAATGGGTGTTTGGATTGATTTCGACTAGTCCTATATGTTCATGAGTCCTTCTAGTCTCCTTCGGCTGGAACCAATAACATTTGAAGACTACGACGTTCGGTGGGTTTTCACAACAGAATTGAAGCTCATAAATTGCTTCAACTCTTCCATAATACTCGATAACACCTTCCATGCACACACCATCCAGAGAATAGCGCATACGCTGGCAAGTCATGCATAGAGTACATGTACCACACATGCATTTTGAAGTTTTCTTTTTCTAGCGGCATCGTATGTCTTGACCCCATTATCCCAAGCTTCTTCCAATTCATCCTTAAGCGGTTGCAGGTACACATTCATATTCTTCCCCGGATAATTGGGCCCTGGAATTATCAATGTCAGAAATATGTTCTTTCTTTGCATAATCTACCCGGGAGGGAGATTGAGTGGAATGACAAATACAGGCCAACAACTGTATTGGGTTGCCATCATGCCGAAGGGATTAAAACCATCCGTGGTGGCGCACACTCGAGGATTCCTTGGATCTGCTGCTTTATCCTGATGCAATCCATCGAAATGTTTCCACGCTTCCCCATCCGATGTGTGTACCACATTCTTATTCCCATCCACATCTAGTTCAGTTCTTTTGCCCAATTTGTGCCATGTCATCGGTCTGGCTGTCTCTTCGACCATGAAAAGATGTTGAAGTCTTGGTATGATTGGCATATACCGAAGAACACTAACTGCGATTTTGGTCTGCCTCTTCTCACCCATACCGTTGTCTACCACAAGATACCTGCAAGACTCGCAATTGGGACAACAGTCCAAGTGTGCATACTCCTTCCTAAATAAGACACATCCTTTCTCACATGCATCTATCTTCTCATAGGTCATCTTAAGTACACGAAGTATTTTGTCCGACTGGTACAGGTTTGCAGGCATGACATGGCCTTTGGGTAGGAAGCGTCCAAATAGTGTCATCATCGCGTCGTAGCATTCTCTTCCCAAGTTGAACTGAGCCTTCAGAGCCATTACTTGTGCAATTGCATCCAGCTGACAGAGCTCAGTGTGCTCATGGAGAGGACATTTTGAAGACTCCAACATTTCATAAAAGGCCTTTGCAGATTCCTCCATCTCATCTTCCGAATCCCGAGCATCATCAAAGTCTTGCACCATGTCTTCGATCCCGGTACCATGCTCGTCCGTGCGACGACGGACCACCTCAGCTCTTGTGTGTTGTATAGACTCACCATGAAATGTCCACACCATATAATTAGGCTTAAAACCCCTCCTCTGCAGGTGTTTAATCATTACAGCCTCTCTCGTCTTTTTATAGTTATCACATCCAGGACAGGGGCAATAGTTTCTTTCCTGGCCATTTGCGAATGCGGCTTTCACAAATTCCTTTGTTTTTACAAACAATTCTTTCGTCATCCCTTTCTGACTAGGGTGACCGGTATACATCCACGCACGATCACTCATCTTGCCTAGCTACTAAAGACAGAAGAAATATATTTATATTTAATTTAGCATTTATATTCATCGGTTAATCAAGTTCGCCATTTTTATTACGTCCAGGCAACCTACACGCTAATAGGTAAAGATAGGTCCTAATCCCACCCGAGTATGTGTAGATTGGGTTCATTTTCCCATGCTCTGCTCCGGATCCAACGCAAAATTTCGGCAGCACCTCCCCGCTGTTCTCCTGATACACGTCTCCGCAATAAACAGAGAGGATGTGCATCCGGAGAACAACAGGGAGGCACTGACGAAATTCCGCATCGGATCCAGAGCACAGCATACGGGAAAACGAACCCAATCTACACATACTCGGGCTGTCCATGGATAATGTTGGACAATTCGAAAGGATGGCGGTTATAAATATGCAAAGACATGCATATTTATAGATGTCGCCCTTTCGAACGGGAGACGCATACTGGTCAAGCATACTGATAAATTAATTTAATTACCTAAATCTAGAAAGTTTCATCCGGAAACCGAGCCACAGTAAATGAAGGGGCGGGGAGGAGATGAAATTTGTACTGACCCATGAATGCAGGGGCGGAGCTCGTACAACGCACGGGCAGGTCTTCACACAGCAGACTTCACAGCGACGAGACAACTATCACATGTGAATCCATCCGATCAACACAAATATTCTAATTATGTCATTTTAGAGGAAAACAAGTTAAGAATATAATATTCATGAGCTAACCAAGGTTTTTATGCCATTTTGTAGCTAAATGGGCTAATTATCTCATTGTTGGTGAAAATAAGGTAAGGAGAATAAGATAGAGGAGAAGAAAGAGGAGGAGGAGAAGAAGAAGAAGAAATCAAGAAGAAGGAGAAGGAGGAGGAGGAGAAGAAGGAGGAGAAGAAGGAGGAGGAGAAGGTATTCTTCTTCTCTTCTTCTCTTCTTCTTCTCTTCTTCTTTTCTTCTTCTTTTATTCTTCTCCTTCTTATATTTGTCTTCTCCTCCTCCTCCTCCTCTTCTTCTTCTTCTTCTTCTCCTCCTCCTCTTCTCCTCCTCCTCCTCTTCTTCTTCTTCCTATTCTTTCTATTAAGCTAACTAACTAACTAACCTAACTAACCAAGCTAACTAAACCTATCGCTAAACCTAGATAGCACTAAACAGCAAAACAATAACAAAAACAGAATCTACCACTAAGTAACTAAAAAAGAATCTAGCTACCACTAAATAACAAAACAAAATCTACCACTAAACTACCTACTAAATCTACTAATTAACTAACTAAATCTACCAACTAACTAAACTACCACTAAAACTACTAATTAACTAACCTACCAACTAAACTATATATGCCACAACAACTACTACAACAGCTACAATAACAAGAACAAATACTACAACAACAATAAAAAATCATGTCGGTAGTTATAATCTAATTCCAAAAAACTAAATACCAAACAATAAAAAATCAACTTCTTCTTCTTTTTTCTCTTCTTCTCCTTCTTATTATTTTCTTATTCTCTTCTTCTCTTCTTCTTTACTTCTTCTCCTTCTTATTTTTTTCTTCTCTTCTTCTTCTTCTTCTTCTTCTTCTTCTTCTTCTTCTCCTTCTTATTTTTTTCTTCTCCTCCTCTTCTTCTTCTTCCCCTTCTTTTTCTTCTCCTCCTCCTACTACTACTACTCCTCTTCTTCTTCTCCCCTCCTCCTCCTCCTCCTCCTCCTCTTCTTCTTCTTCCTCCAAATAACTAAATAACAAGGGGGTGGGGTGGATGGGCTTACCAGCAGTGTTGGGGCTGCGGGGGCGGCGTCGGGGCCTGCGGCGTCGGCGGTGGGGCTGCGGGGGCGGCACCAGCGGCACCAGCGGTGCCGAAGGTGGGGCTTCGGGGGCAGCACCAGGGGAACCGGGGCGGCGCCGGGGGTGGCCGGGCGACGGTGGTGGCGGCATTGGGCGTCGGGGGAGGAGAGAGAGAGAGTGGCCGTTTGAGAGAGAGAGAGAGGGCCGGGGTGGGGGCGGGACAACCGTTACTAGATTCAGGACCTTTGTCGTCTGTTGGCGGACGACAAAGGGGTCTATACTCTTTGTCGTCTGCCTCTGGCATCTTTGCTGTCATCCAGCAGACGACAAAGAAGGGAGTAGTTTGACCTAAGGTTCCCCCGGCCAGATGAGCTTCTTTGCCGTCTGCTGGCCCCTTCTTTGCCGTCTGCGGCAGACGGCAAAGAGTTGACTGCTGGCAAAGACCTTCTTTGCCATCAGCCAGTTCTTTGCCGTCTGTTTTGCTGAAACTGACGGCAAAGACACTCTTTGCCATTAGCTAGCAGATGGCAAAGACTAGGCAGATGGCAAAAAACTGTTTTCTAGTAGTGAAGGGGCAAAAGAAGCCAAATTAGAGAGTGCACACAAGGTGTTTGATCTATGGTTGGGCTACCAGATGAATTCCAATGGCTATGAAACTTAACAGGGTCAAATAATATATGAAAATAGGCTTGCACACCAAATTTGGGATTTGCTGGAGGAGTCTTCCAAAGTAAACTTGAAAAACCCCAGAAATGGGCAGAAATGGGTTTCTGCTTAGAACCCTATTCAAATAAATTCTCACAAATCCAATATTTGGTGTAGGGTCATTATTGGGGCATTAAGGCATGCACAAAAAGTTTGAGGTCAATCGGAGAAACTTTATAATGTAAAGTTTACCAAAGTCAGAAATCAACAGAGAGGGTTTTGAGGGTCTTAGGACAAGTTTTTCTATTCTCCTTGGTGTACCACTTGGTGTGGATGCCTTATTGGATTATTAGAACATGTCCACCAAATTTGAGCACAATTGGAGACACTTCACAATGTAAAGTTGCTCAAATTTGATTCTGGATAGATTGGGTTTTAGAGTGGTTAGGGGATCCAAATCAACTTGGATTGAAATGAAACTTGGCAAGATCATCAATAATATCATAGATGACAAGCTAGAATTTTACTGGAATTTATTGAGAATATTTCTAATAGAAATATTCCAAAAGCTTGAAATAGGCAGGAATGGTTTTAGAGGGGTTTGCCCAATATTTTGAACATGACCATGTGTTGAAACTCATAAATATGGTATAAATATTTCCACTGAGTTTCCCTAATTTTTCTTAAATATTTTTCAAACAATAAAATAAATTTCCTTCATAGGAGACCATTTGTGGCCTCACAGAAGGGCTTTTAAATAAAATAATAAAATAACTTTTAAAATAATAATATGGTGGTTTTTGGAAGACCTTTTGATAACAGGTTTTAAATACAATAGTTGGTGCAAAATAATTTCCCTAATCTAAGGACTTGTAGTACAAACCTCATCTCAAGGGTTTGAAAGTTTTAACTCAAAGAAATGCTTTTTGGTGAAAATAGTATTTGGTGAAAATAGATATGTATCCTAAACACATGGCATGATCATTAGGCAGGAGATCATGGAATGAGGAGGTGATTAGGAGAATGGCAAGGATTAATTAGGTATCAAACACAATCCTGCAAACAAGCAAGGCAAACAATAGTCACTTCAAGCATCTCAAGTATTTCACACAAAAATTAATTGGTCCTAATTTTTGAAATAAGTTAATTTGTCAGGAGAGCCAAAAACAGAGTGTTACACGGGGGAAATCCTTTGCATATTTGCCTAGGAAGTCCCTTAAGGCGTAGCCGTAGCAGAAGGATTCCTGGTGCCGTCAGCACGTTTCTGGCGCCATTGGAAGGTCTTTTGTTGCAATAGCGCCCACCAGGCGCGGCTCCCTACTGGCCGCGCCTGGCAGGCTTGTGGGGCCCACAAAACTCCACCGCCTCCAATCTTAGCTCCATTTAGTCCGTCTCGCCCGGAAAAAAAATCAAGGAGAAGAGTTCATCGCGTTTTACGATACGGAGGCGCCGCCACCTCTTGTTCTTCCTCTGGAGGGCAGATCTGGAGTCCGTTCTGGGCTCCGGAGAGGGGATATCGTCGCCATCGTCATCATCAACCTTCCTTCATCGCCAATTCCATGATGCTCTTCACCGTTCGTGAGTGATCTCATCGTAGGCTTGCTGTACGGTGATGGGTTGGATGATATCTATCATGTAATCGAGTTAGTTTTGACGGGGATTGATCCCTAGTATCCACTATGTTCTGAGATTGATGTTGCTACTACTTTGCCATGCTTAATGCTTGTCACTAGGGCCCGAGTGCCATGATTTCAGATCTGAACCTATTATGTTCTCGCCAATATATGTGTGTTCTTCATCCTATCTTGCAAGTTGTAGTCACCTACTATGTGTTATGACCCGGCAACCCCGGAGTGACAATAGCCGGAACCACTCCCAGAGATGACCATAGTATGAGGAGTTCATGTATTCACCAAGTGTTAATGCGTTGGTCCTGTTCTTTATTAAAAGGAGAACCTTAATATCCCGTAGTTTCCATTAGGACCCCGCTTCACGGGAGGGATGGACAATAGATGTCATGCAAGTTCTTTTCCCTAAGCATGTATGACTACATATGGAATACATGCCTACATTAGATTGACGAACTAGAGCTAGTTACATATCTCTCAGTGTTATAACTATTGCATGATGAATAGCATCCGGCATAATCATCCATCACCGATCCAATGCCTACGAGTTTTTTCCTACTGGTCCTTGCAACGTTACTTTGCCGCTACTGTTGTCACTGCTGCTACTGTTACTCTGCTGCTGCTACTGTTACTCTGCTGCTACTACTGTCACTTTGCTGCTACTAGTTACTGTTGCTACTGTTGCTATCACACTACTTTGCTACTGATACTTTGTTGCAGATACTAAATCTTTCAGGTGTGGTTGAATTGACAACTCAACTACTAATACTTGAGAATATTCCTTGGCTTCTCCTTGAGTCGAATCAATAAATTTGGGTTCAATACTCTACCCTCGAAAATTGTTGCGATCCCCTATACTTTTGGGTTATCATTGTCATCTGCAAATAGGAGGTGGTTAATGGTGGGAGCTAATACGTCTCAAACGTATCTATAATTTTTTATGGTTTCACGCTGTTATCTTGTCAACTTTGGATGTTTTATAAACCTTTTATATCTTTTTTGGGACTAACTTATTAATTCAGTGCCAAGTGCCAGCTCCTATTTTTCTGTGTTTTTGACTCTTTTCAGATCTGATTTTGGAACGGAGTCCAAACGGAATAAAATCCCCGAAATAAATTTTTCCACAACAGAAGAAGATCGGGAGACGTGAGGGCCAAGGCAGGGGGCCCACAGGGAGCCCACAAGCCCTGTTGCCGCGGCCAGGGGGCCCGCAGCAACCAGGCTTGTGGCCTCCCTGGCGCTCCCCTCCGTAGCTCTTTGCCCTATAAATTCCCTAAAATCACAGAAAAAATGAGGGCATCCACGAAAACACTTTTCCGCCGCCGCAAGCTTCCTTTTCCACGAGATCTCATCTGGAGACCCTTCCCGGTGCCCTCCCGAAGGGGACTTTTGAGTCGGAGGGCTTCTACATCAACATCATCGCCTCTCTAATGACTCGTGAGTAGTCCACTTCAGACCTACGGGTCCGTAGTTAGTAGCTAGATGGCTTCTTCTCTCTCTTGGATCTTCAATACAAAGTTCTCCATGATATTCATGGAGATCTATCCGATGTAATCCTCTTTGGCGGTGTGTTTGTCGAGATCCGGTGAATTGTGGATTTGTGATCAGATTATCTGTGAATTATATTGAGTCTTTGCTGATTTCTTATATGCATGATTTGATATCCTTGTAAGTCTCTCCGAGTCTTGGGTTTTGTTTGGCCAACTAGACCTATGATTCTTGCAATGGGAGAAGTACTTGGTTTTGGGTTCATACCGTGTGGTGACCTTTCCTAGTGACAGAAGGGGCAGCAAGGCACGCATCCTGTTGTTGCCATCAAGGGTAACAAGATGGGCTTTCATCATAAATTTGAGATTGTTCATCTACATCATGTCATCTTGCTCAAGGCGTTACTCTGTTCTTTTGGACTTAATACACTAGATGCATGCTGGATAGCGGTCGACGTGTGGAGTAATAGTAGTAGATGCAGAAAGTATCGGTCTACTTGTTTTGGTTGTGATGCCTATAGATACAATCATTGCCTTAGATAACGTCACGACTTTGCGTGGTTCTATCAATTGCTCAACAGTAATTCGTTCACCCACCGTCTACTTGCTTTCATGAGAGAAGCCACTAGTGAACACTACGGCCCCGGGGTCTATTCACAACTATCGTCTCCACTTTCACTTTTACTTTGCTTTGTTTACTTTTTGCTTTCAGTTCTCACTTTGCAAACAATCTATAAGGGATTGACAACCCCTTCATAGCGTTGGGTGCAAGCTCTTTGTGTTTGTGCAGGTACTTGTGACTTGACGCGATCCTCCCACTGGATCGATACCTTGGTTCTCAAAACTAAGGGAAATACTTACCGCCGCTGTGCTACATCACCCTTTACTCTTCAAGGGAACACCAACACAAGGCTCCAAGGCCGCGGGGAAATCCTTTGCATATTTGCCAAGGAAGTCCCTATAGGCGTAGTCCGTAGCAGCAGGATTCCTGGCGCTGTTATCACGGAAGGTCTGTTGTCGCAGTAGCAGAAGGATTTCTGGCGCCGTTGCCGGGGAGGAGGATCGCTTGCCGAGGAAGATCAAGACAAGAATAATCTCCCTTCAACACGCCTATTTCTGGCGCCGTTGCTGGGGAGGAGAGATCAAGTCAAGATCTATCCAAGTAGGTGTCACAAACTCATCACTTGCATTTACCTTTTTTGCCAGTTGCCCCTCGTTTTCCTCTCCCCCACTTCACATTTGCCGTTTTCATTTGCCTTTCTACCTTGCCGTTTTCTTTTGCCTTTTTGCCATTTTCCTTTGCCGTTTTCTTTTGCCCTTTGCTGTTTTCCTTTGCCGGTTTTCTTGCTTGCTTGTGTTCTTGTTGGTTTGTTGAAGTCATCATGGCTGAAAACACCAAACTTTGCGACTTCTCGAGTACCAATAATAATGATTTTATTAGTACTCCGATTGCTCCCGCCACTAGTGCGGAATCGTATGAAATCAACGCAGCCTTGTTGAATCTTGTTATGAAAGAGCAATTCTCTGGCCTTCCTAATGAAGATGCCGCATCCCATCTCAATACCTTCATTGAGCTTTGCGATATGCAAAAGAAAAGAGATGTGGATAATGACGTGATTAAGTTGAAGTTTTTTCCTTTCTCGTTGCGAGGTCGTGCAAAAACTTGGTTTTCTTCTTTGCGTAAAAATAGTATCGATTCTTGGGATAAGTGCAAAGATGCTTACATATCCAGGTATTTTCCGCTGGCTAAGATTATCTCTCTACGTAACGATATCATGAATTTCAGGCAACTTGATCATGAACACGTTGCACAATCTTGGGAGAGAAAGAAGTTAATGATTAGAAATTGTCCTGCTCATGGCTTGAATTTGTGGATGATTATACAAATCTTTTACGCTGGTTTGAATTTTGCTTCTCGCAATATCTTGGACTCCGCCTCAGGTGGAACATTCATGGAAATCACGTTAGGACACGCTACAAAACTCCTAGACAATATCATGACCAACTACTCTGAGTGGCACACTGAAAGGTCACCTGCTAGCAAAAAGGTACACGCTATAGAAGAAATTAACTCGCTTAGTGCTAATAAGGACGAGTTGATGAATTTGGTTGCTAGTAGAAATGCTCCTTTAGATCCTAACGACATGCCACTATCTTCCTTGATTGAGAGTAGCAACGCTAGTTTGGGCGTTAATTTTGTTGGTAGGAACAATTTTGGCAACAACAATGCTTTTAGAGGAAACTATGTTCCTAGGCCTTTTCCTAGTAACTCCTCTAACAATTATGGCAATTCCTACTACAACATTTATGGAAATCACAACAAATTACCCTCTGATTTAGAGAGTAATATCAAAGAGTTCATCAACTCTCAAAAGATTTTCAATGCGTCCATAGAGGAAAAATTACTCAAAATAGACGATTTGGCTAAGAGCTTTGATAGGATGTCTTGTGATATTGATGCTTTGAAAGTTAGATGTGCTCCTCCCAAGGTCAACTTGGATGAAACTTTAAAAGCTATGTGTGTCTCCATGAATGAGAGCAAAGAAAGAACCGCCCAAATTCGCGCTAGGCATGGATGGTTTAAAAGGGTGCGTTCTAGTGATGCAAATCATGAAGATCTTAAAGTACTTGGTGCAACTCCTCTTGAATCTTTGTTTTCGCATGTGAAACCTATTGACGAAGGGGCTGGATATGAATCCACTTTGGTTGAAAAATGCCCCAATGATTTGGAGCCCACCTATCTTGATGATAAAGGTGTGGAGAGTGGAGTAGAAGAAATAAAAAAATGGGTACTAATGAAACTCCTACTTTGGATTTCAAGGAATTCAATTATGATAGTTGCTCCTTGTTTGAATGCATTTCCTTGATGCAATCCATTGCAAATTCTCCACATGCTTATAGCCAAAGCAAAGCCTTTACCGCACATATCATAGATGCTATGATGAAATCTCTTGAAGAGAAGCTCGAATCAGAAGTCTCTATACCTAGAAAACTTCATGATGAGTGGAAACCTACTATCAAAATCAAGATCAAAAACTATGAATGCAATGCTTTGTGTGATTTGGGTGCTAGTGTTTCCGCGATTCCAAAGTCTTTATGTGATATTCTTGGTTTTCATGAGATTGAAGAGTGTTCTCTTAATTTGCATCTTGCGGATTCTACTGTCAAGAAACCCATGGAATGGATCGGTGATGTTCTTATTATTGCAAATAAGAACTATGTACCCATGGATTTCATTGTACTTGACCTAGATTGCAATCCTTCATGTCCCATTATTCTTGGTAGACCTTTCCTAAGGACTATTGGTGCTATCATCGATATGAAGGAAGGGCATATTAGATTTCAATTTCCCCTAAAGAAGGGCATGGAGCATTTTCCTAGAAAGAAAATAAGATTGCCTTATGAATCTATGATGAGGGCTACTTATGGTTTGAGCACCAAAGATGACTATACGTGACTCCATCACCTTTTGCCTAGCTAAGGGCGTTAAACAATAGCGCTTGTTGGGAGGCAACCCAACGAATCTATCCTTTTTCTTTCTGTTTTGTGTTTTCCACACTTTCATAATTCTGTTATGATTGTGTTTTTTGTGTTTCTTTTTGCGTTTGTGCCAAGCAAAACCGTTATGATTAGTCTTGGGGATGATCGTTTGGTCATGCTGGAAAAGACAGAAACTTTCTTCTCAAGAAAAGAATTTTCATTTTTTTCTGTAAAAGCTTTTGAGTTGATTCTTTTTTATGCTAATTGATACACAAATTATTAAGACTGTCGTAATTTTTCAGAATTTTTTAAGTACCAGAAGTATACGAAGTATACAGATTGCTACAGACTGGTCTGCTGTTAACAGATTCTGTTTTTGTTGAGTTGGTTGCTTATTTTGATGAAACTATGGATAGTATCGGGGGGGTACTAGCCATGGAAGATTGAAAATAAAGTAACCCAACATCAACATAAGTATAATTTAAGTTTGCTACAGTACCTAAGGAAGTGGTGGTTTGCTTTCTTATACAAATGTTATCACGAGTTTGTGTTTCAGTTTTGTGTTGGGAAGTTTTCAAGTTTTGGGTGAAGTTATTATGGACAAAAATATAAAGAGTGGCAAGAGCTCAAGATTGGGGATGCCCAAGGCACCCCAAGTTGATTCAAGGATGTCGTAAAAGCCTAAGCTTGGGGATACCCCAGGAAGGCATCCCCTCTTTCGTCTTCAATCCATCGGTAACGTTACTCTGGGCTATATCTTTATTCACCACATGTTATGTGTTTTGCTTGGATCGTCTTGTATCGTAGGAGTCTTTTATTTTTGTTGTGTCACAATCATCCTTGTTGCACACCTATAGATAGAGACATGCACTCACCGTGATTTTATCGAGCTTCACTTATATCCTTTGGTTAGACAATTCAGCTCACATGTGTTTCACTTATATCTTTTGAGCTAGTTGATTTTGCTCTATGTGCTTCACTTATATCTTTTAGAGCATAGCGGTGCGTGGCTTGGTAGTTGATCTATGCTATGATAGTAGTCTCAAAAGGGGTAGTTATCCAAAGGGATATGAAAACTTCCACCTTCATGTGCATTGAATAGTTAGAGAAGTTTGATTCATCTCAATTAGTTTTGAGTTGTGGTTGTGGTAATATTGAAGTTATATTAGTAAGGTGTTGTGGATCTAGAAATACTGGTGTTGAAGTTAGTGATTCCCGTAGCATGCACGTATGGTGAACCGCTATGTGATGAAGTCTGAGCATGATTAGTATATTGATTGTCATCCTTTGTGTGGCGGTCACGATCGCGCGATGGTTTATACCTACCAACCCTTCCCCTAGGAGTATGCGTTGACTGCTTTGTTTCGATTACTACTAAAACTTTTGCAACATGTATATGAGTTCTTCATGACTAATGTTGAGTCCATGGTTTAGATGCACTTTCACCTTCCACCATCACTATCTTCTTTAGTGCCGTGCAACTTTCGCCGGTGCACAAAACCACCATTAGCCTCCCTCAAGACAGCCACCATACCTACCTACTATGGCTTTTTCAAAGCCATACCGAGATATATTGCCATGCAACTACCACCATGACATGTGCCACCACTTCTACATTGCCATTGCATGATCGTAAGATAGCTAGCATGATGTTTCCATTGATGTCTATGCCATGCTAGATCATTGTCACGGTACACTACCGAAGGCATTCCATATAGAGTCATCATTGCTCTGAGTTTTGAGTTGTAAGTATGATGATAATCATTGATGGAGCATTGTCACATGTGATGAAATAAAAGAGGCCAAAGATGCCCACCAAAAAAATAGAGGCCAAAGATCCCACCAAAAAAAAGAGAAAAAGAGAGAAGGGACAATGCTACTACCTTTCCACACTTGTGCATATTAAGAACCATGATCTTCATGATTGAGAGTCTCTCGTTTTGTCACCACCATATAGCTAGTGGGAAATTTTCATTATATAACTTGGCTTGTATATTCCAATGATAGGCTTCCTCAAAATTGCCTTAGGTCTTCGTGAGCAAGCAAGTTGGATGCACACCCACTAGTTTTCTTTCAGAGCTTTCACACACTCTAATCTCTAGTGCATCATTTGTATGGCAATCCCTACTTATTCACGTTGATATCTATTGATGAGCATCTCCATAGCTCATTGATATGCCTAGTCAATGTGACCATCTTCTCCTTGTTTGCCTTGCAACCTCCACCACACTTCATTCCACTTATAGTGCTAAAACCATGGCTCACGCTCATGTATTGCGTGAGAGTTGAAAAAGTTTGAGAAAGTAAAGGTGTGAAAACAATTACTTGGCCAATACCGAGGTTGTGCATGATTTAAATTCGTTGTTCAAGGACGATAGAGCATAGCGAGACTATATGATTTTGTAGGGATAACTTTCTTTTGGCCTTGTTATTTTGAAAGTTCATGATTACCTTGCTAGTTTGCTTGAATTATTATTGTCTCCGCGTCGATAGCAAACTATTGTTTTGAATCTAATGGGTCTGAACATTCACATGACATAAGAGGAGTTACAAAGGACATCTATGCTAGGTAGCATGAAAGCATCAAAAATTCATTCTTTATCACTTCCCTACTCGAGGACGAGCAGGAGTTAAGCTTGGGGATGCTTGATACGTCTCAAACGTATCTATAATTTTCATGGTTTCACGTTGTTATCTTGTCAACTTTGGATGTTTTATATACCTTTTATATCTTTTTTGGGATTAACTTATTAATTCAGTGTCAATTGTCGGTTCCTGTTTTTATGTGTTTTTGACTCTTTTCAGACCTGATTTTGGAACGGAGTCCAAACGGAATAAAATCCCCGAAATAATTTTTTCCAAAACAGAAGAAGATCGGGAGACGTGAGGGCCAAGGCACGGGGCCCACACGGAGCCCACAAGCCCTGTTGCCGCGGCCAGGGGGCCCGCGGCAACCAGGCTTGTGGCCTCCCTGGCCCTCCCCTGCCCTAGCTCTTGGGCCTATAAATTCCCTATAATCGCAGAACAAATGAGGGCATCCACGAAAACACTTTTCCGCCGCCGCAAGCTTCCGTTTCTGCGAGATCTCAGCTAGAGACCCTTTCCGATGCCCTGCCGGAGGGGACTTTGGAGTTGGAGGGCTTCTACATCAACATCATCGCCTCTCTAATGACTCGTGAGTAGTCCACTTCAGACCTACGGGTCCGTAATTAGTAGCTAGATGGCTTCTTCTCTCTCTTGGATATTCAATACAAAGTTCTCCATGATCTTCATGGAGATCTATCCGATGTAATCCTCTTTGGCGGTGTGCTTGTTGAGATCCGATGAATTGTGGATTTGTGATCAGATTATCTATGAATTATATTTGAGTCTTTGCTGATTTCTTATATGCATGATTTGATATCCTTGTAAGTCTCTCTGAGTCTTGGGTTTTGTTTGGCCAACTAGATCTATGATTCTTGTAATGGGAGAAGTGCTTGGTTTTGGGTTCATACCGTGTGGTGACCTTTCCTGGTGACAGAAGGGGCGGCAAGGCACGCATCGTGTTGTTGCCATCAAGGGTAACAAGATGGGATTTCATCATAAATTTGAGATTGTTCATCTACATCATGTCATCTTGCTTAAGGCGTTACTCTGTTCTTTTTGACTTAATACAGTAGATGCATGTTGGATAGTGGTCGACGTGTGGAGTAATAGTAGTAGATGCAGAAAGTATCGGTCTACTTGTTTTGGACGTGATGCCTATAGATACAATCATTGCCTTAGATAACGTCACGACTTTGCGCGGTTCTATCAATTGCTCGACAGTAATTCGTTCACCCACCATCTACTTGCTTTCATGAGAGAAGCCACTAGTGAACACTACGGCCCCCGGGTCTATTCACAACTATCGTCTCCACTTTCACTTTTACTTTGCTTTGTTTACTTTTTGCTTTCAGTTCTCACTTTGCAAACGATCTATAAGGGATTGACAACCCCTTCACAGCGTTGGGTGCAAGCTCTTTGTGTTTGTGCAGGTACTTGTGACTTGACGCGATCCTCCCACTGGATCGATACCTTGGTTCTCAAAACTGAGGGAAATACTTACCGCCACTGTGCTACATCACCCTTTCCTCTTCAAGGGAACACCAATGCAAGGCTCCAAGGCCGCGGGGAAATCCTTTACATATTTGCCAAGGAAGTCCCTATAGGCGTAGCCCGTAGCAGCAGGATTCCTGGCGCCATTGTCATGGAAGTTCTGTTGTCGCAGTAGCAGGAGCCGAAGGAGCCACCTTAATATGTGATATGATAGATGACTGGGAACTGGATTTCAGGAGGCACGAAAGGCCCTCTGCTGCAATCAAGAACAAGTAAGGGGATAGGGTCTCCCCGTCGGATCCCTCTAGAGGGCTTAAAAAATTCAAGTTTCTCTCAAATGAACAACAGTGAGAAAGAAACTGATGCAACCATGTTCATAATAATATCAATCCACTGCCGAGCAAAACCAAGGTTGACCATCATAGCCTTTAGATAGGACCACTCTAGCTTGTCATAGGCTTTCATCATGTCTAGCTTTAGGGCACAAAATCTATTTTCCTTTGATTTGGTTCATTTCATAAAATGCAGACACTCATAAGAGGATATGATATTATTTGTAATCAATCTGCCAGGAACAAAACCTGATTGCCCTTCCGAGGTGATGTCAGGCAAAACGACTTTCAGTCTATTAGCAACGACTTTTGAAGCAATCTTATACAAGACATTGCATAAATTATTGGAATTATGCCCTAGAGGCAATAATAAATTGGTCATTATTATATTTCCTTGTTCATGATAATCGTTTATTATCCATGCTAGAATTGTATTGATTGGAAACTCAAATAGATGTGTGGATACATAGACAACAAAATGTCCCTGGTGAGCCTCCAGTTGACTAGCTCGTTGATCAAAGATGGTCAAGGTTTCCTGGCCATAGACAAGTGTTGTCACTTGATAACGAGATCGCATCATTAGGAGAATGATGTGATGGACAAGACCCAAACTATGAAGTATCATATGATCGTGTCCGTTTATTGCTACTGTAATCAGCATGTCAATGTATCTGCTCCTATGACCATGAGATCATGCAACTCCCAGACACCATAGGAATACCTTGTGTGTATCAAACGTCGCAACATTACAGGGTGACTATAAAGGTACTCTACAGGTATCTCTGAAGGTGCCTGTTGGGTAGGCATGGATCAAGACTGGGATTTTTCACTCCGTATGACGGAGAGGTATCACGGGGCCCACTCGGTAATACAACATCACAACAAGCCTTGCAAACAATGTGACTAAGGAGTTAGTCACGAGATCTTGTATTACGGAATGATTAAAGAGACTTGCCGGTAACGATATTGAACTAGGTACAGAGATACCGATGATCGAATCTTGGGAGAGTAACATACCGAAGGACAAAGGGAACAACATACGAAATTAACTGAATCATTGACATAGAGGTTCAACCGATAGAGATCTATGTAGAATATGTAGGAGCCAATATGGACATCCAGGTCCCACTATTGGTTATTCATCAGAGAATGTCTCACGTCATGTCTACATAGTTCTCAAACCCCAGGATCTGGACATTTAAGGTTCAGTTACATTTTGGTATAGTTGAGTTATAGGTGTTGGTGACCGAAGGTTGTTCAGAGTCTCGGATGAGATCCTGGACGTTACGAGGAGCTCTGGAATGGTCCGGAGGTAAAGACTGATATATATAGGAAGTCCTCTTTTGATCGCCGGAAAAGTTTCGTGCTCATAGGTAGTGTACCGGTAGTGCCGGGAGGGTGCTGGGGGACCACCTGGAGGGGTGTGACGACCCAAGAGCCTTATGGGCTGTGAGAGGAGGTGGACCAGCCCCTGGTGGGCTGGTCGAAGCCTCTCTCAAAAGCCCATGCGGCTAGGAGTGGAGATAAAAGGCAAAATTCCTTTAAAACGAAAGGAAGGAGGAGTCCAGCCAAAGTAGTCCACGTCCCTTGTGGGAAGTGTTGGAAATCTGCCCTAGAGGCAATGCTAAATAGTTATTATTATATTTCCCGTTACAAGATAATCGTTTATTATCCATGCTATAATTGTATTGAATGAAAACATAGATACATGTGTGGATACATAGACAAAACAATGTCCCTAGCAAGCTTCTAGTTGGCTAGCCAGTTGATCAAGGATAGTCAAGGTTTTCTGGCTATGTGCAAGTGTTGTCACTTGATAACTGGATCACATCATTAGGAGAATCAAGTGATGGACTAGACCCAAACTATGAACGTAACATATTGATCGTGTCGTTTTATTGCTATTGTTTTCTGCGTGTCAAGTATTTATTCCTATGACCATGAGATCATATAACTCACTGGCACCGGAGGAATACCTTGTGTGTATCAAACATCGCAATGTAACTAGGTGACTATAAAGGTGCTCTACAGGTATCTCCGAAGGTGTCCATTGAGTTAGTATGGATCAAGACTGGGATTTGTCACTCCGTGTGACGGAGAGGTATCTCGGGGCCCACTCGGTAATACAACATCATACACAAGCCTTGCAAGCAATGTGACTAAATGTAGGTCACGGGATCTTGTATTACAAAACGAGTAAAGAGACTTGCCGGTAACGAGATTGAAATAGGTATGCGGATACCGACGATCGAATCTCATGCAAGTAACATACCGAAGGACAAAGGGAATGACATACGGGATTATATGAATCCTTGACACTGAGGTTCAACCGATAAGATCGTCGGAGAATATGTAGGATCCAATATGGGCATCCAAGTCCCGCTATTGGATATTGACCGAGGAGTGTCTCGGGTCATGTCTACATAGTTCTTGAACGCGCACGGTCTGCACACTTAAGGTTTGATGATGTTTTAGTATAGTTGAGTTATATGTGTGGTTACCGAATGCTGTTTGGAGTTCCCGATGAGATCACGGATGTCACGAGGGTTTCCGGAATGGTCCAGAAACGAAGATTGATGTATAGGATGGTTTCATTTGGTCACCGGAAAGTTTCGGGCAATTCCGACAGTGTACCGGGAGTGACGAATAGGTTCCGGGTGTTAACCGGGAGGGGTCCACCCACCCGAGAGTGATCCCAAGGCCCTAGGGTGGCGCATCAAGTCCTTATTGGGCTGGTGGAGTCAGTCCAAGAGGGCTATGGCGCCACATGTAAAAATACCAAAGGAAAAGAAGAAGAAAAAAGGAAAGAGGGAGGTGGGAAGGAAGAGGAGGACTCCTCCTTCCCAAACCGAATTGGAGGAGGAGTCCTCCTCCTTCCTGGCGGCCGACGCACCTTGGGGCCCTTGTGCCCCAAGGCTAGCCCCTCCCCTCCTCTTATATATAGTGGTGGTTTAGGGCCTTTTGAGACACAATTTTGCCACATGCAACTCAAGGCTATTCCACATAGTTTTACCTCTAGATCGGATTTCTGCGGAGCTCGGGCGGAGCCCTGCAGGAGTAGATCGTCACCACCACCGGAGCACCGTCACACTGCCGGAGAACTCATCTACTTCTCTGTCTTGCTTAATGGATCAAGAAGGCCGAGATCATCGTCGAGCTGTACGTGTGCTGAACGCGGAGGTGTCGTCCGTTCGGCGCTAGATCGGAATGGATCGTAGGACGGATCACGAGACTGTTCAATGGACGGATCGTGGGACGGTTCGAGGAACGGATCGTGAAGACGTTCCACTACATCAACAGCGTTTCTTAATGCTTCTCGTTGAGAGATCTACAAGGGTACATAGATCTAATCTCCTCCCGTAGATGGACATCACCATGATAGGTCTTCGTGTGCGTAGGAATTTTTTTGTTTCCCATGCAACATTCCCCATCAGTGGCATCATGAGCTAGGTTCATGAGTAGATGTTATCTCGAGTAGAACACAAAAGGTTTTGTGGACGGTGGTGTTCGATTTGCTGCCCTCCTTAATCTTTTCTCGATTCGGCGATATTGTTGGATTGAAGCGGCCCGGACCGACATAACTCGTACGCTTACGAGAGACTGGTTTCATCGATTGACATGCAACCTCGTTGCATAAAGATGACTGGAGGGTGTCGGTTTCTTCAACTTTAGTTGAATTGGTTTTGACCGAGGTGGTCCTTGGAGAGGTTAAATAGCAATTTGCACATCTCCATTGTGGTTTTTGCGTAAGTAAGATGCGATCATACTAGATACCCATAGCAGCCACATAAAACATGCAACAACAAATTAGAGGACGTCTAACTTGTTTTTGCAGGGTATGCTTGTGATATGATATGGCCAATGACGTGATGTAATATATTGTATGTATGAGATGATCATGTTGTAATAGTTAATATCGACTTGCACGTCGATGCTACGACAACCGGCAGGAGCCATAGGGTTGTCTTTAAACTGACGTTTGTGTTTGCAGATGCGTTTACTATATTGCTAGGTCGTAGCTTTAGTAGTAATAACATAGATAGCACGACAACCTCGATGGGGACACGTTGATGGAGATCATGATGATGGAGATCATGGTGTGGCGCCGGTGACAAGAAGATCATGCCGGTGCTTAAGTGATGGAGATTAAGAAGCACAAGATGATGGACATATCATGTCACTTATGAATTGCATGGAATGTTAATCCTTTTATGCACCTTATTTTGCTTAGAACAATGGTAGCATTATAAGGTGATCTCTCACTAAAATTTCAAGACGAAATTTTGTTCTCCCCGACTGTGCACCGTTGTGACAGTTCGTCGTTTCGAGGCACCACATGATGATCGGGTGTGATAGACTCAACGTTCACATACAACAGGTGCAAAACAGTTGCACGCGCGGAACATTCGGGTTAAGCTTGACGAGCCTAGCATGTGCAGACATGGCCTCGGAACACATGAGACCAAAAAGTCGAGCATGAATCGCATAGTTGATATGATTAGCATAGAGATGCTTGCTACGGCAACACACAACAGCGCCAGAAATTGACACGTTGACGGAGACTGGGCTTGCGTTGGTTTTTCCCTTGAAGAGGAAAGGGTGGTGCAGCACATGAGCAGTAAGTATTTCCCTCAGTTTGAGAACCAAGGTATCGATCCAGAAGGAGGGTCTCGTCAAGTCCAGAGTACCTGCGCAAACACAAACAAGCTTGCACCCAACGCTTCAAAGGGGTTGTCAATCCCTTCAAGATTGTTTGCAAAAGTGAGATCTGAAGGCGGAAAGTGCAATGAAGTAAAAAGTGTAAGGCTGAAAATATGGTGTGGAGTAGACCGGGGGGCATAGTGTTCACTAGAGGCTTCTCTCAAAATAGCAAATATCACGGTGGGTGAACAAATTACTGTCGAGCAATTGATAGAACCGCGCAAAGTCATGACGATATCTAAGGCAATGATCATACATATAGGCATCACGTCCGAGACAAGTAGACTGATACTTTCTGCATCTACTACTATTACTCCACACATCGACCGCTATCCAGCATGCATCTAGTGTATTGAGTTCATGACGATTAGAAGATTACATCAGATAGATCTCCATGAAGATCGTGGAGAACTTTTTATTGAAGATCCAAGAGAGAGAAGAATCCATCTAGTTACTAGCTATGGACCCGTAAATCTATGGTGAACTACTCACGCATCATCGGAGAGGTAATGGTGTTGATGAAGAAGCCCTCTGTGTCCGAATCCCCCCTCTGGAAGGGTACCATAACGTGCCCCAGATGGGATCTTGCGGAGACAGAAGCTTGCGGCGGCGGAAAAGTACTTTCGATGATCTCCTGATTTTTTTGGGATTTTTAGGGAATATATAGGCGCAACCCCTAGGGCAAAGGGCGTCCAGGGGGCCCACAAGCGTGTGGGACGCAGCCTCCCCCCTGGCCGCGGGGTGAGGGCTTGTGGGACCCCTAGGGCCCCCTGCCTTGGCTCTCAAGTCTCCTGATCTTCTTCCGTTACGGAAAAATTCTTTTCAGGGATTTTATTCCGTTTGGACTCCGTTTCAAAATCTCCTCTGAAAGGGGTCAAAAACATGGAAAAACAGGAACTGGCACTTGACACTGAGTTAATAAGTTAGTCCCAAAAAATATATAAAAGGCATGCGAAACATCCAAAGTCTGACAAGATAATAGCATGAAACCAACAAAAATTATAGATACGTTGGAGACGTATCAAGCATCCCCAAGCTTAACTCCTGCTCGTCCTCGAGTAGGGAAGTGATAAAGAATGAATTTTTGATGTTGAATGGTACCTAGCATAGTTGTCCTTTGCAACTTCTTTCACGTGACATGAATGTTCAGATCTGTAAGATTCAAAACAATAGTTTGCTATTGACATGAAAACAATAATACTTCAAGCAAACTAGCAAAGTAATCATGAACTTTCAAAATAACAAGGCCAGGGAAAGTTATCCCTACAAAATTATATAGTCTGGCTATGCTCCATCATCCTCACACAACTAATGTAAATCATGCACAACCCCGGTATTGGCTAAGTAATTGTTTTCACACTCTTACTTTCTCAAACTTTTTTTAACTATCACGCAATACATGAGCGTGAGCCATGGATATAGCACTATAAGTGGAATAGAGTGTGGTGGTGGTTGTGAGACAAAAAGGAGGAGATGGTCACATTAACTCGGCGTATCAAAAGGCTATGGAGATGCCCATTAATAGATATCAATGTGAATGAGTAGGGATTGCCATACAAGAATTGCACTAGAGCTATAAGTATGTGAAAGCTCAAAACGAAAACTAGTGGATGTGCATCCAACTTGCTTGCTCACGAAGACCTAGGGCAATTTTGAGGAAGCCCATCATTGGAATATACAAACCAAGTTATATAATGAAGATTACCACTAGCATATGGTAGTGACAAAGCAAGAAGCTCTCAATCATGAAGAACATGGTGCTATTATGAAGCACAAGTGTGGAAAAAGATAGTAGCATTGTCCCTTCTCTCTTTTTCTCTTTTTTCAATTGGGCTCTTAGGCCTCTCTTTTTTCTTTCTTTTTTGGCTCTTTGGCCTCTTTTTTTCCTCACATGGGACAATGCTCTAATAATGATGATCATCACACTTTTATTTAATCACATCTCAAAATGATGATGACTCTATAGGAAATGCCTCCGGCAGTGTACCGGGATGTGCAACGATCTAGCATGGCGTATGACGTTGAAACATCTCGCTAGCTATCTTACGATCATGCAATGGAAATATGAGAGTGACGACACAAGTCATGAGACAGAATGGTGGGAGTTGAATGGCAATATATCTCGGAATGGCTATGAAAATGCCATAGTAGGTAGGTATGGTGGCTGTTTTGAGGGAGGCATATGGTGGGTTTGTGTACCGGCGAGAATTGCGCGGCACTAGAGAGGCTAGCAATGGTGAAAGGTGAAAGTGCATCTATACCACGGACCAACATTAGTCATGAAGGACTCACATACTTGTTGTGAAAGTTTTTATTAGTAATCGAAACAAAGTGCTAAACGCATACTCCTAGGGGAAGGGTTGGTAGGTGTTAACCATCGCGCGATCCCGACCTCAACACAAAGGATGACAATCAATGGATCAATTATGCTCCGAATTCCTAACATAGCGGTTCTCCATACGTGCATGCTACGGGAATCACTAACTTCAACACAAGTATTTCTAGATTCACAACACCCTACTAACATAGCTCTTAATATTACCAAATCCACGTCTCAAAACTAATTGAGAGGAATGAGAACTTCTTTTTCTACCCAATGCACATGAAGATAGAGGTTTTTGCATCCTCTTTGGGTACCTATCACATTTGAGACTACTTTCATAGCATAAGCCAACTACCAAATCACGCACCGCCGTGCTCTAAAAGATGTAAGTGAAGCACAAAGAGCAAAAGTATTTAGCTCAAAAGATATAAGTGAAGCACTATGAGCATTCTAGCAAAATCACGATGAGTGCGTGTCTCTCTCTCTCTCAAAAAGGTGTGCAGCAAGGATGATTGTGACACAACAAAAAGAAAAGACTCCTAAGATACAAGACGCTCCAAGCAAAACACATATCATGTGGTGAATAAAAATATAGCTCCAAGTAATGTTACCGATGGATTGAAGACGAAAGAGGGGATGCCTTCCCGGGGCATCCCCAAGCTTAGGCTTTTTGGTGTCCTTGAATTTGGATTTGGATGCCTTGGGCATCCCCAAGCTTGAGCTCTTTCCACTCATTATCCTTTGTCCATGAGAACATCACCCAAAACTTGAAAACTTCACAACACAAAACTTAAACAGAAACTCGTGATAACATTAGCACAAGAAAACAAACTACCACTTCTTTTGGTACTGTAGCAACCTTAAATTCTATCTATATTGGTGTTGGGCTACTGTATTCTCACTTTTCCATGGCTAGTACCCCCTGATACTAACCATAGTTTCATCAGAACAAGCAACCAACTCAACAAAAACAGAATCTGTCAAAAACAGACCAGTCTGTAGCAATCTGTATACTTTGTATACTTCTGGTACCTCAAAAACTCTGACAAATTACGACGGCCTCGGAAAAAGGCATATCAACCAGAAGCAAAAAAAATCAACTGAAAAGCTCTTTTTGAATAAAAACTAAAAATCATCCCATGAGTGAAAAGTTTCTGTCTTTTTCCAGCAGGATCAAACAACCATTACCAAGACTAGTCATAAAGGTTTTGCTTGGCTCAAACACAAAAAGAAACACAAAAAACACAATCACAACAGAATTGTGATGGTGTGGACGCAACAAAACAGAAAGAAAAAGATAAATTCATTGGGTTGCCTCCCGACAAGCCCTATTGTTTAACTCCCCTAGCTAGGCATAAAAGCGATAGAATCACATATCGTCGTCTTTGGTGCTCAAACCATAAGTGGCCCTCATCATGGATTCATAAGGCAATCTTATTTTCTTTCTAGAAAAGTGTTTCATGCCCTTCATTAAAGGAAATTGAAATCTAATATTCCCTTCCTTCATATCGATGATAGCATCGACAGTCCTTAGGAAAGGTCTACCAAGAATAATAGGGCATGCAGGATTGCAATCAATGTCAAGCACAATGAAATCCACGGGTACATAGTTCCTATTTGCAATAATAAGAACATCATTGATCCTTCCCATGGGTTTCTTGACAGTAGAATCAGCAAGATGCAAATTAAGAGAACACTCTTCAATCTCATTAAAACCCAAAACATCACATAAAGACTTTGGAATCGCACAAACACTAGCACCCAAATCACACAAAGCATTGCACTCACAGTTTTTGATTTTGATTTGATGGTAGGTTCCCACTCATCATGAACCTTTCTAGGGATAGAGACTTCCAATTCAAGTTTCTCTTCAAGAGATTTCATCATAGCTTCGACGATACGATCGGTAAAGGCCTTGTTTTGGCTATAAGCGTGTGGAGAGTTTAACATAGATTGCATCAAAGAAATGCATTAAATCAAGGAACACTATCATAATTGAATTCCTTGAAATCCACGGTAGTGATTTCATTACTACTCAAAGTTTTAACATCTTCTACTCCACTTTTAATGCTTTTAGCATCAAGATAGATGGACTCCGAATCATTGGGGCACTTTTCAACCAAAGTGGATTCATATCCAGCCCCATAATCATTAGGTTTGACACAAGAAAACAAAGATTCAATGGGAGTCACACCAAGAACTTTAAGATCTTCGTGATTCTCATCATGAGAACACGCCTTTTTAAGCCATTCATGTCTAGCACGAATTTGGGCGGTTCTTTCTTGGCTCTTAATCATGGAAACACGCATAGCTTTCAAAGTTTCATCCATGTTGATTTTGGGAGGAGCACATCTAACTTTCAAAGCATCAACATCACTAGACATTCTATCAACGCTCTTAGCCAAATCGTCAATTTTGAGTAGCTTTTCCTCTATGGACGCATTGAAAATCTTTTGAAAGTTGATGAACTCTTTGATATTACTCTCTAGATCAGAGGGTAATCTATTGTAATTTCCATGAGTATTGTTGTAGGAGTTGCCAAAATTATTAGAGGAGTTACTAGGAAAAGGCCAAGGAACATAGTTTCCTCTAAAAGCATTGTTGTTGCCAAAGTTATTGCTACCAAAAAAAATAACGTCCAAGCTAGCGTTGCTACTCTCAATCAAGGAAGACAAGGGCATATCATTAGGATCCAAAGGAGCACTTCTACTAGCAACCAAATTCATTAACTCATCCATCTTAGCACTCAACGAGTTAATTTCCTCTATAGCGTGTACCTTCTTACTAGTAGGTGACCTTTCAGTGTGCCACTGAGAGTAGTTTGTCATGATGTTGTCTAGGATCTTTGTGGCTTCCCCTAATATGATTTCCATGAACGTTCCACCTGAGGCGGAGTCCAAGATATTTCTAGAAGTGAAATTCAAGCCAGCGTAAAAGATTTGAATAATCATCCAAAGACTCAAGCCATGAGCGGGACAATTTCTAATCATTAATTTCATTCTCTCCCAAGATTGTGCAACATGTTCATTATCAAGTTGCTTGAAATTCATGATATCATTACGGAGAGAGATAATCTTAGCCAGCGGAAAATACTTGGATATATAAGCATCTTTGCACTTATCCCAAGAATCGATACTATTTTTGGGCAAAGAAGAAAACCAAGTTTTTGCGCGATCTCGCAACGAGAAAGGAAAAAAGCTTCAATTTAATCACGTCATTATCCACATCTCTCTTCTTTTGCATATTGCAAAGCTCAATGAAGGTATTGAGATGGGATGCGGCATCTTCACTAGGAAGGCCGGAGAATTTCTCTTTCATAACAAGATTCACCAAAGCGGCATTGATTTCGTATGACTCCGCACTAGTAGCGGGAGCAATCGGAGTACTAATAAAATCATTATTATTAGTATTCAAGAAGTCACAAAGTTTGGTGTTTTCATTCATGGTGACTTCGGCAAGCAAGCAAGCACACAAGCAAACAAAGAGCAAGCGAGGAAAAAGGGCGAACGAAAAGGCAAACGAGAAAGGCAAATTGTGAAGTGGGGGAGAGGAAAACGAGAGGCAACTGGCAAACAAAGTAAATGCAAGAGATGAGTTTGCGACACCTACTTGGATGAGTTCTTGACTTGATCTTCCTCCCCGGCAACGGCGCCAGAAATTCTTCTGCTACAGCAACAGACAACAGCGCCAGAAATTGACACGTTGACGGAGACTCGGCTTGCGTTGGTTTTTCCCTTGAAGAGGAAAGGGTGATGCAGCACAGGAGCAGTAAGTATTTCCCTCAGTTTGAGAACCAAGGTATCGATCTAGAAGGAGGGTCTCGTCAAGTCCAGAGTACTTGCGCAAACACAAACAAGCTTGCACCCAACGCTTCAAAGGGGTTGTCAATCCCTTCAAGATTGTTTGCAAAGTGAGATCTGAAGGCGGAAAGTGCAACGAAGTAAAAAGTGTAAGGCTGAAAATATGGTGTGGAGTAGACCCGGGGGCCATAGTGTTCACTAGAGGCTTCTCTCAAAATAGCAAATATCACGGTGGGTGAACAAATTACTGTCGAGCAATTGATAGAACCACGCAAAGTCAGGACGATATCTAAGGCAATGATCATACATATAGGCATCACGTCCGTGACAAGTAGACCGATACTTTCTGCATCTACTACTATTACTCCACACATCGACCGCTATCCAGCATGCATCTAGTGTATTGAGTTCATGACGAACAGAGGAACGCCTTAAGCAAGATGACATGATGTAGAGGGATAATCTCAAACCAATGATGAAAAACCCATCTTTTTACCCTTGATGGCAACAACATGATGCGTGCCTAGCTACCCCTTTTGTCACTCGGTGAGGTCACCGCACGGTATGAACCCAAAACCAAGCACTTCTCCCATTGCAAGAATCATAGATCTAGTTGGCCAAACAAAACCCACAACTCGAAGAGAATTACAAGGATATGAAATCATGCATAAGAGAGATCAGAAGAAACTCAAATAAGATCCATAGATAATTTGATCATAAATCCACAATTCATGGGATCTCGACAAACACACCACAAAAGAAGATTACATCGGATAGATGTCCATGAAGATCGTGGAGAACTTTGTATAGAAGATCCAAGAGAGAGAAGAAGCCATCTAGTTACTAGCTATGGACCCGTAGGTCTATGGTGAACTACTCATGCATCATCGGAGAGGTCATGGTGTTGATGAAGAAGCCCTCCGTGTCCGAATCCCCCCTTCGGCAGGGCACCATAACGTGCCCCAGATGGGATCTTGCGGAGACAGAAGCTTGCGGTGGCGGAAAAGTACTTTTGATGATCTCCTGTTTTTTTGGGTTTTTTAGGGAATATATAGGCGCAACCCCTAGGGAAAAGGGCGTCGAGGGGGCCCACAAGCCTGTGGGTCGTGGCCTCCCCTCCTGGCCGCGGGGTGAGGGCTTGTGGGGCCCCTGGGGACCCCTGCCTTGGCTCTCAAGTCTCCTGATCTTCTTCCGTTACGGAAAAAATCTTTTCTGGGATTTTATTCCGTTTGGACTCCGTTTCAAAATCTCCTCTTAAAGGGGTAAAAAACATGGAAAAAACAGGAACTGGCACTTGGCAGTGAGTTAATAAGTTAGTCCCAAAAAATATATAAAAGGCATGCGAAACATCCAAAGTCTCACAAGATAATAGCATGAAACCAACAAAAATTATAGATGCGTTGGAGACGTATCAATGCTTATCACCGAAACTATTCTCAACTCATGTGATGATCGGACTTGAGTTAGTGAATTTGGATCATGAACCACTCAAATGACTAGAGAGATGTACTTTTTGAGTGGGAGTTTATTAGTAATTTTATTAATTAAACTCTAATTATCTTAAACATAGTCTAAGTCCACTTTGCAATATTTGTGTTGTAGATCAATGGCTAAGTTGAAAGATGATGGGAGAAACTTTGTAGACTGGGCTCATAATCTTAAGTTGCTTCTACAAGCTGGGAAGAAGGATTATGTCCTTAATGCTGCGCTAGGAGATGAACCACCCGCTACGGCTGACCAAGATGTTAAGAACGCTTGGTTAACCCATAAGGAGGACTACTCAGTAGTTCAATGTGCAGTCTTGTATGGCTTAGAGTCGGGACTTCAACGTCGCTTTGAGCATCATGGAGCATTTGAGATGTTCCAGGAGTTGAAGTTTATCTTTTAGAAGAACGCTCGGATCGAGAGGTATGGGACCTCCGATAAATTCTATGCTTGCAAGATGGAGGAGAATTCATGTGTCAGTGAACATGTGCTCAAAATTTGTGGGTACTCAAACCGTCTAGCTAAGCTAGGGATTGAACTCCCGCAAGAAGCTATCACTGACAGAACTCTTCAATCACTGTCACCAAGCTACAAGAGCTTTGTGTTGAACTATAACATGCAAGGGATGAACAAGTCACCCGACGAGTTATTTGCGATGCTGAAAGTCGCAGAGTCAGAACTCCGGAAAGAGCATCAAGTGTTGATGGTCAATAAGACCACTAGTTTCAAGAGAAACGGCAAAGGGGAGAAGGGTAACTCCAAGGAGAGCGGCAAGCCTGTTGCCAATCCGACGAAGAAACCCAAGGCTGGACCTAAGCCTAAAACAGAATGTTATTATTGCAAGGGACTGGGTCACTGGAAGCGCAACTGCCCCAAGTATTTGGCTGATAAGAAGGCGGCCAAGGAAAAATCAGGTATATTCGATATACATGTTATTGATGTGTACTTAACCAACTCTCGTAGTAGTGCCTCGGTATTCGATATCGGTTATGTTTCTCATATTTGCAACTCGAAGCAGGAACTGCAGAATAAACGAAGGTTGGCGAAAGATGAAGTGATGATGCGCGTGGGAAATGGTTCCAAGGTTGATGCAATCGCCGTCGGCACAGTTTCACTTCATTTACCATCAGGATTAGTTATGAACTTAAATAATTGTTATTTAGTGCATGCGTTAAGCATGAACATTATATCTGGATCTTGTTTATTGCGAGACGGTTACTCGTTTAAGTCACAGAATAATGGTTGTTCTATTTCTATGAGTAATATCTTTTATGGTCATGCACCCAATGTGATAGGATTGTTCATATTGAATCTTGATAGCGATGATACACATATACATAACATTGAGACCAAAAGATGTAGAGTTAACAATGATAGCGCCATGTTTTTATGGCACTACCGCTTAGGTCATATTGGTGTAAAGCGCATGAAGAAACTCCATTAAGATGGACTTTTGGAGTCACTTGACTTTGAATCACTTGACACGTGCGAACCATGCCTCATGGGCAAGATGACTAAGACTCCATTCTCCGGAACAATGGAGCGTGCAAGTGACTTGTTGGAAATCATACATATCGATATGTGCGGTCCGATGAGTGTGGAGGCGCGTGGCAGATATCGTTATTTTCTCACCATCACTGACAATTTGAGTAGGTATGGATATATCTACTTGATGAAGCACAAGTCTGAAACGTTTGAGAAGTTCAAGCAATCTCAGAGTGAAGTTGAAAATCATCGTAACAAGAAGATCAAGTTCCTACGGTCTAATCATGGGGGTGAATATCTGAGTTTCGAGTTTGGTGCTCACTTAAGACAATGTGGAATTGTTTCATAGTTGACACCGCCTGGAACACCACAGCGTAATGGTGTGTCCGAATGTCATAATCGTACTTTGTTAGAAATGGTACGATCTATGATGTCTCTTACCATTTTGTTGTTATTGTTTTGGGGTTATGCATTAGAGACAGTTGCATTCACTTTAAATAGGGCACCATCAAAATCTGTTGAGGAGACACCATACGAACTGTGGTATGGCAAAAGACCGAAATTGTCGTTTCTTAAAGTTTGGGGATGTGATGCTTATGTCAAAAAGCTTCAGCCTGAAAGGGTGGAACCCAAAGCGGAAAAGTGCGTCTTCATAGGTTACCCAAAGGAGACAGTTGGGTACACCTTCTCTCTCAAATCTAAGGGCAAAGTGTTTGTTGCTAAAAACGGAGCTTTTCTTGAGAAGGATTTTCTCTAGAAAGAATTGAGTGGGAGGAAGACAGAACTTGATGAGGTTGTCGAACCTCTAGTCCCTCTAGATGGTGGCGCAGGGCAAGGGGAAACCCCTGTAGTTGTGATGCCGGTTGAGGAGGAAGTTGATGATGACGATCATGAAACTTCAGATCAAGTTCCTATCAGACCTTGCAGGACGACAAGATCACGTACTACTCCTGAGTGGTACGGTAATACTGTCTTATCAATCATGTTGTTAGAGAACAATGAACCTATGAATTATGAAGAAGCAATGGTGGGCCCGGATTCCAACAAATGGCTGGAGGCCATGAAGTCCGATATAGGATCTATGTATGAAAACAAAGTATGGACTTTGGAAGTATTACCTGAAGGCCGCAAGGCTATTCAGAACTAATGGATCTTTAAGAAGAAGACGGACGCAGATGGTAATGTGACTGTTTATAAAGCTCGACTTGTGGCAAAGGGGTTTTCACAAGTTCAAGGAGTTGACTACGATGAGACGTTCTCACCGGTAGCGATGCTTAAGTCCGTCTGAATCATGTTAGCAATACTTGCATTTTTCGATTATGAAATCTGGCAGATGGATGCCAAAACGGCGTTCCTTAACGGTTTTCTTAAGGAAGAGTTGTATATGATGCAACCCGAAGGTTTTCTCGATCCAAAGAATGCTAACAAAGCATGCAAGCTCCAGCGATCCATTAATGGACTGGTGCAAGCATCTCGGAGTTGGAATAAGCGCTTTGATGAGGTGATCAAAGCATTTGGGTTTATACAAGTGGTTGGAGAATCTTGTATTTACAAGAAAGTGAGTGGGAGCTCTGTGGTGTTTCTAATATTATATGTGGATGACATATTGCTGATTGGAAACAACGTGGTGTTTTTTGAGAGCGTAAAGGATTACTTGAATTAAAGTTTCTCTGTGAAGGACCTAGGAGAAGGTGCTTACATTCTAGGCTTTAAGATCTATAGGGATAGATCGAGACGCCTTATAGGACTTTCACAAACCACATACCTTGATAAAGTTTTGAAGAAGTTCAAAATGGAACAGTCCAAGAAAGGGTTCTTGCCAATGTTACAAGGTATAAAATTGAGTGAGACTCAGTGCCCGGCAACCGCGGAAGATAGAGAATAAATGAGTTCCGTCCCCTATGCTTCGGACATAGGTTCTATCATGTATGTAATGTTGTGCACTAGACCAGACGTCAACTTGTCCATAAGTATGGCAGACAGGTTTCAGAGTAATCCAGGAGTGGATCACTGGACGGCGGTCACGAATATTCTAAAGTACCTGAAAATTACTAAGGAAATGTTTCTCATTTATGGAGGTGACGAAGAGCTCATCGTAAAGGGTTACATCGACGCAAGCTTTGACACCGATCCATATGACTCTAAGTCACAAACTGGATACATATTTATTCTTAATGGGGGTGCCGTAAGCAAAGCATGGTAGCAGATTCTACATGTGAAGCGGAGTACATGGCTGCCACGGAGGCACCAAAGGAGGGTGTCTCGATGAAGCAGTTCATGACAGACTTGGAGTTGTGCCGAGCAGATTAAATCCAATAACTCTATTCTGTGACAACACTGGTGCCATTGCTTTAGCAAAGGAACCAAGGTTTCGCAAGAAGACCAGGCACATCAAACGACGCTCCAACCTCATCCGCGACTACGTCGAGGGAGAGGACGTGAATATTAGCAAAGTGCACACGGATCTGAATGTAGCAGACCCGCTGACTAAACCTCTTCCACGGGCAAAACATGATCAACACGAGAACTGTATGGGTGTTAGATTTATTACAATGTAAATCGCATGGCGATGTGAGGACTAGATTATTGACTCTACTGCAAGTGGGAGACTGTTGGAAATATGCCCTAGAGGCAACGATAAATAGTTGTTATTATATTTCCTGTTATAAGATAATCGTTTATTATCCATGCTATAATTGTATTGAATGAAAACATAGATACATGTGTGGATACATAGACAAAACAATGTCCCTAGCAAGCCTCTAGGTGGCTAGCCAGTTGATCAAGGATAGTCAAGGTTTTCTGGCTATGTGCAAGTGTTGTCACTTGATAACTGGATCGCATCATTAGGAGAATCATGTGATGGACTAGACCCAAACTATGAACGTAGCATATTGATCGTGTCGTTTTATTGCTATTGTTTTATGCGTGTCAAGTATTTATTCCTATGACCATGAGATCATATAACCCACTGGCACCGGAGGAATACCTTGTGTGTATCTAAAGTCGCAACGTAACTGGGTGACTATAAAGGTGCTCTACAGGTATCTCCGAAGGTGTCCGTTGAGTTAGTATGGATCAAGACTGGGATTTGTCACTCCGCGTGACGGAGAGGTATCTCGGGGCCCACTCGGTAATACAACATCACACACAAGCCTTGCAAGCAATGTGACTAAGTGTAGGTAACGGGATCTTGTATTACGGAACGAGGAAAGAGACTTGCCGGTAACGAGATTGAAATAGGTATGCGGATACAGACGATCGAATCTCGGGCAAGTAACATACCGAAGGACAAAGGGAATGACATACAAGATTATATGAATCCTTGACACTGAGGTTCAACCGATAAGATCTTCGGAGAATATGTAGGATCCAATATGGGCATCCAGGTCCCGCTATTGGATATTGACCGAGGAGTGTCTCGGGTCAGGGTCTGCACACTTAAGGTTCGATGATGTTTTAGTATAGTTGAGTTATATGTGTGGTTACCTAATGTTGTTCGGAGTCCCGGATGAGACCACGGACGTCACGAGGGTTTCTGGAATGGTACGGAAAAGAAGATTGATATATAGGATGGTTTCCTTTGGTCACTGGAAAGTTTCGGGCAATTCCGGTAGTGTACCGGGAGTGACGAATAGGTTCCGTGTGTTGACGGGAGGGGCCCACCCACCCGGGAGTGAGCCCAAGGCCCTAGGGTGGCGCACCAAGTCCTTATTGGGCTTGTGGAGTCAGCCCAAGAGGGTTATGGCGCCACATGTAAAAATACCAAAGGAAAAGAAGAAGAAAAAGGAAAGAGGGAGGTGGGAAGGAAGAGGAGGACTCCTCCTTCTCAAACCGAATTGGAGGAGGAGTCCTCCTCCTCCCTGGAGGCCGACGCACCTTGGGGCCCTTGTGCCCCAAGGCTAGCCCCTCCCCTCCTCTTATATATAGTGGTGGTTTAGGGCTTTTTGAGACACAACTTTCCCACGTGCAACTCAAGGCTATTCCACATAGTTTTACCTCTAGATCGGATTTATGCGGAGCTCGGGCGGAGCCTACAGGAGTAGATCGTTGATACGTCTCCATCGTATCTACTTTTCCAAACTCTTTTGCCCTTGTTTTGGACTATAATTTGCATGATTTGAATGGAACTAACCTGGACTGACGTTGTTTTCAGCAGAATTGCCTTGGTGTTATTTTTGTGCAGAAATCAAAGTTCTCCAAACGTCCTGAAAATTTACGGGGAGCAGTTTTGGAAAATATCAAAAATATCTGCGCCAAGTTCCACCTCACGGGGTGGGCGAGTGGGCCACAAGCCCCTGTTCCGCCACCACCCCGCCTGGTCGCGGTGGGCAGGCTTGTGGGGACCACAGGCACCTGCCACCCCCAACTCCAGCTCTATAAGTTGCCTTTCGTCCCAGAAAAATAAGAAGATAAGTTTTCGTCGCGTTTTCGATACGGAGGCGCTGCCACCACCTGTTCTTCATCTGGAGGGCAGATCTGGAGTCCGTCTTGGCCTCCGGAGAGGGGAAATCGTCGCCATCGTCATCATCAACCTTCTTCCCTCTCCAATTCCATGAAGCTCTTCGTCGTTCGTGAGTAATCTATTCGTAGGCTCGCTGGGCGGTGATGAGTAGGATGAGATCTATCATGTAATCGAGTTAGTTTTGATGGGGATTGATCCCTAGTATCCACTATATTCTGAGATTGATGTTGCTACTACTTTGCCATGCTTAATGCTTGTCACTAGGGCCCGAGTGCCATGATTTCAGATCTGAAATTATTATGTTGTCACCAATATATGTGTGTTTTAGATCCGATCTTGCAAGTTGTAGTTACCTACTATGTGTTACGATCCGGCAACCCCGGAGTGACAATAACCGGAACCACTCCCGGTGATGACCATAGTTTGAGGAGTTCATGTGTTCACCAAGTGCTAATGCATTGGTCTGGTTCTTTATTAAAAGGAGAACCTTAATATCCCGTAGATTCCTTTTGGACCCCGCTGCCATGGGAGGGATGGACAATAGATGTCATGAAAGTTCTTTTCCCTAAGCACGTATGACGACACACGGAATGCATGCCTACATCACATTGACGAACAGGAGCTAGCCACATATCTCTCCGTGTTATAGCCGTTGCATGATGAATATCATCCAAACAAATCACCGACCCATTGCCTACGAGTTTGTCCTACTGCTGTTACTTGTCTTGCTCTGCTGCTGCTGCTACTGTTGCTACTGTTGTTACTTGTCTTGCTCTGCTGCTGCTACTACTGTTGCTACTGTTGTTACTTGTCTTGCTCTGCTGCTACTGTTGCTACTTGCTACTGCTGTCACTACTATTGTTCCTTGCCACTGCTATTGCTCCTTACACTGCCGTTACTCGCTACTTTGTTGTTACTACTGTGCTTGCAGATACTAATCTTTTAGGTGTGGTTGAATCTGACAAATTCAGCTGCTAATACTTGAGAGTATACTCTCACCTCCTGACTAGCTTATGAACAAATTGGGTCGAATACTCTACCCTCGAAAACTGCTGCGAACCCACGCGCTGGTGGGCCATCAACAACATTCTTCTAGTTTCATTGCTGGGGAGTGCTTTCAGCATTCTTCTGGTGCCGTTGCAGGAGAAGGTTTGTTGTCATAAGCATTCGTCTAGCTAATGCCAGAGATTGCGCGATCAGCATTTTTCTGGCGCCGTTGGCGGGGAGGTATTGCTATATTCTCTGAGTCACTTGGGATTTATATCTGCTCATCACTATGAAGAATCTGAAGGATCCGAAGACCAAAGTCTTGCCCTCAACTACGAGGGGAGGTAAGGAATTGCCATCTAGCTCTGCACTTGATTCACCTTCAGTTATGAGCAAGTTTGCGACATCACCTCCTTCTAGAAATCTTCATATGTTGCATGTGCTTGATGATGCTTGTGATACTACTGCTAGAGATGCTATGCTTGATACTATGCCTGATGATACTATGCTTGATACTGCTAGAGATGCTATGCTTGATACTATGTCTGATGATACTATGCTTGATACTGCTAGAGATGCTATGCTAGATACTATGCTTGATATTGCTAGAGATGTATGCTTGATACTGCTTTGCCTGATGATGCTAGAGATGCTATTTTGCCTGATGATGCTATGCTTGATACTGCTAGAGATACTCCTTTGCCTGATGTTCCACTAGGAGTGTTCCTTGATGCTCATATTGCTAGAGTTACTGCCAATGCTCGTGATGCTTCTGAAACTGCCAATACTATTGAGATAGAACCTGCTTTTGCTCCTCCTAGATCTAGCTCTCCTAGATATGAACTGCCTGATATACCTGAGGGTTACGTTATGGAGGGAGAGATAGCTGAGGATTTTCTTGCGTGTAAGGATGCCTATGACGCTGATAAATTAATTCTCAAGTGGAAGGAAAAATCTCGTGAAGCTAGGATGAAAAATGACCCGAAGTTTGCCACTTCGCCTATCTTTGTCACTTATAAGGATTGTGAATTCTCTGTCGACCCTGAGATAATCTCTCTAGTCGAATCTGATCCTTTTCACGGTTATGAGTCTGAGATGGTCATAGCCCATCTTGCCAAACTATCCGAAATAGCCAACCTTTTCACTAATGAGGAGAAGATCTGCCACTACTATATCCTTAAGTTGTTTCCTTTCTCTCTAAAGGATGATGCTAAAGCCTGGTTCACCTCTCTTGCTACTGGATGTGTGCGTAGTCCCCAGGAGATGGTCTATTACTTCTGTGAGAAATATTTCCCTGCCCATAAGAAGCAAGCTGCCTTGCAGGAAATATACAACTTTGTTCAACTCCAAGAAGAGAGTCTTCCACAAGCTTGGGGGAGGCTCGTCCAGCTACAGAATGCTTTGCCTGATCACCCTCTTAAGAAGAACGAGATACTTGATATCCTCTATAACGGACTTACCGATGCCTCTAGAGACCACCTAGATAGTTGTGCCGGTTGTGTTTTTAGGGAACGAACTGTAGAACAAGCTGAGACCCTACTGAATAACCTCTTGATCAACGATAATGCTTGGACTATTCCCAAACCACCTCCTAAGACAACTCCTAAGAAAAGAGGTATTCTATTCCTCAGTCCCGAAGATATGCAAGAAGCCAAGAAATCTATGCAAGAGAGAGGCATTAGAGCTGAAGATGTCAAAAATCTACCACCTATCGAAGAGATCCATGGTCTCGATAACCCGGTACATGTAGTAGAAGTGAAGTCTCTGCGTAGGTTTGATGAGAGTGATATTCCTTTTGATAAACCTTCTAGCCTATGCTTTGATGAATTTGACAACTTTGTTGCCAAACAACAGAGTTTCAATGATTACGTTAGCAGACATTTGGAACAAAGTACTCGTATGCTTAGCCATTTAAGTGCTTGTGTAGACAGAAATGTCAATGCTCTGAAGCTTCTGAGTAAACATGCCTCTATGATTACTACTCAGGTAGAACAAGTACTTAAAGCTCAGAATGACCTGCTCAATGAATTAAATGACAACTCTGTCAGAGTCATTACTAGAGGAGGCAAAATGACTCAGGAACCTTTGTATCCTGAAGGTCATCCTAAGAGAATTTATCAAGATTCTCAAGGAATCAATGCTGATACACCCAGTCATCCTAAGGAGAAGAAGAAGGATGATAGAAACTTGCATGCCAGTTCACCAAATACTGTCACACCTGAAGAACCTAATGATATTTCTGCGTCTGATGCGGAAACACAATCAGGTGATGAACATGAACCTCGTGACAATATGGACAGTGATGTTCATAATAATGCTCAACCTAGCCATGACGAGGATGTGGAGATTGAACCTACAGTTAATCCTGATAATCCACAACCTAAGAGATACGACAATAATGACTTCACTGCTAGGAAGCATGGTAAAGAAAGAGAGGCATGGGTTGAGAGACATATGCCCTTTCCTCCTAAGCCATCCAAGAAAAAGGATGATGAGGATTTTGAGCGCTTCGTTGAGATGATAAGACCCGTCTTTCTGCAGATGCGGTTAACTGATATGCTCAAGATGTCTCCGTATGCCAAGTACATGAAAGATATCGTGACTAATAAACGGAAGATTCCAGATCTTGAGATCTCCACCATGCTTGCCAACTACACTTTCAAAGGTGGAACTCCTAAGAAACTTGGTGATCCCAGAGTGCCCACTATACCTTGCTCCATTAAAGGAAACTACGTAAGAACTGCCTTATGTGACCTTGGAGCCGGTGTTAGTGTTATGCCGCTTTCTCCTTATCGTAGACTTGAGTTGGATAAGTTGACACCCACTGAAATTTTTCTGCAAATGGCCGACAAATCAACTGCTTTCCCTATCGGCGTTTGCGAGGATGTGCTTGTTGTGGTTGCTAATACCACTATCTTAACAGACTATGTTATCTTGGAAATCCCCGAGGACGATGCCATGGCTATCATCCTCGGAAGACCCTTTTTAAACACTGCAGGGGTTGTTATAGATTGCAACAAAGGCAATGTCACTTTCCATGTCAACGGTAATGAGCACACAGTGCACTTTCCGACGAAACGATATCCAGTACATTGCATTAATGCTATCGAAAAGACTTCATCGATTCTCATTGGGAGCTTTGAATGCCCTATTCCTCGTGTCAAGATGAAGTATGATTTGCTTGTTGGGGAGATACATATCCCCATTGAGGTGACTTAGTGGCTATTCGAAAATTCTCCGTTCTCTCTTGCGATTCGAGAAGGTTTTGTCATAAGGACTTGATCAACCCCATTGACGGATTTCTTCCGATGACCATGAAACGGATGAATCAAAGAGTCACATACCTCTGTTTTGAGCTTTCCTTTTCTGTTGCTTAGAAGAAAAATGATAGAATTAGTTTAGTTTTTCCTGTTTTCTGTTTTAGCGTCCCCGAGAAAAATACCTCGAAAATAAAAGTTCTCCGATGGTCCTGAATATTTAGTATGTTTTTTTCTGGAATTTTTGAAAATTCCTAGGCCTGAGAGCTAGTTAGGGGGGCTGACCAGTGGGCCACAAGCCCCCCCACCGCCACCTACCCCCTGGTGGTGGGGTGCAAGCTTGTGGGGCCCATAGGCATCCCTCCACTCATTCCAGCTCCCAGCCTCTTCTTCCACCTCCAGAAAAAATTGTTTCGCAGCTCAAACCTGTGTTCTTGCTCATTTGGCTATGATTTTTGATCTCCTTGCTCAAAGCACCATTCTCCGAACTATTTTGGGGAAATTGCTCCTTGGTAAGTGACTCCTCCATTGGTCCAATTAGTTTTTGCTCTAGTGCTTTATCCTTTGCGAATTCTTGCTACCTTGGTGACCCTGTTCTTGAGCTATAAATGTTGATTTTAGTTGGTCCCAAGTAGTTTTAGCGCGTGATACGGTCTCTAGGCACTAGTAGGAGTAGTTGCTACAAGGTATGGTTGGTCCTCATTCACTTTTCTCTTGAACTTCAAAAATTTCAGCAAAAGGAAATTATGTTCAGGAGGAAGTTTCATGGTGGTTCCTCAAGTAAGAAGGGTCCTCGTATCTCCTTTCGGGAGCCCGAACCTTTTCAACTAAGGGACGCACCGGTGCAACCATGTGAATGGCCTTCCGATGAGTTCATGATCGAAGCAGGCTTCAAGTATGAGTTTGATGCACTTGTCCGCAATGCCGGGTTAGAAGAATTCCTCTCACATAAATGTGAACAGTATGCTATGCTCACTGCCTCTTTCGTGCGTAGATTTAAATTTTTAGTTGGCCATGAATCATCCATACTGTTTGATCTGTACGATAAATCCTATACCGTGGGTCTGGAGGATTTCAATAGGATTTGCAAGATACCCGATGGAGGTAGTGTTAATGATCCTCCTAAGTCTTCGGTCAGAGACTTTGTCTCCGGTATAACTGTTGGAGAAACCAGAGATATCACGCAAGCCACCATAGGAAGCATCCATTTCCCTGCCTTGCACTACCTTGCCCTCTTCATTGGTAGGTGCGTTAACGGCAAGGGTGCACAATGTCACCTATGCGCTTCCGACCTTAGTATCCTTAAGAGCGCAGTAACAGGTGACAGGAGCTTCAATATGGGAGCTATTATAGCAAGGAGGCTGAATAAAAATGCTAGTGAGGGGGATTTCTTTGGTGGAGTTTATGATACACGCTTAGCAAATTTTCTTGGAGTAACCATCCTCTAGAAGACCCTCCTCTCCGTACAGCCTACCTTGATCGTGTCGCTCTAACACGCTACCAGTTCCTTGAGAGAGATCATGGATCCCTCCTATACCGCTTGATATTTAACCAGCAGCGTGTTTTCCATATTACCCTTCCTGCTCCTGCTTTCTTTGACTTTCACGTTAAACGAAGATACTACATAACCATAGGAGAGGCAGAGGAGTATGAGAGGGAGGCGACTGCTGCTCGACTTAGTGAGGCAGCTATTCAGGCAGTGGCTGTAGCACTCCCGTATAACACCCATTATGACTTTGGGTTTCGCCAAGATCATCCACGGGAGTAGACCAAGCTAGGCCAAAAGCCTAAGCTTGGGGGAGTACGTGTTCTCACCGACTTTATATTCATGCTTATGCTTTCACTCTGTTAGCCGGTGTTTACACTTTGCCACTATATTATCCATGCTAGTTTCTTTTTGTTTTCTTGTTTTCTTGTTTTGTGTCCTTTTGAGAAAACCCAAAAAGATTTTTCTTTCTTCTTTTTCTTGTTGGGAGCTTTCCCGTGTAAATAGCTTTCTTTTTCTTTGTGTCAAGGTAGAAGATATTGGTTACAATGTTTATTGGTTCTTGCATGCTTACCTGTTTAGCTTTCAAAGAGCCATATTATTTTGTCTTCTCCTTTGTATTTGCCTGCAGATTCAGCTTAGTCCAATGCGCTTATTATCGTTTTCATCGTTCGATTGTGCAAATGAAAGGCAATAATGATAATATATGATGAAGTGACTCAGACTGAATAGCTGGTATGAACTCTATCTATTTTGTTTTTGTAAATATGACTAGCTTGTCGACCCAGATTTAGCTTTGTTGTGAGAGAACCATGTTTCAATGACAACTTAGAGATCATAGTTTCTGATGCCATGCTTATTTAGCTGAGAGCTTATAATGGTTTGTCTTGAATGCCAACATAGATTTTGAGATGACTATGATGTAGTATGATAGGATGGTATTCTCCTTTGAATGATTCAAGTGGCTTGACTTGGCGCATGTTCATGCATGTAGTTGAAACAAAATCAACATAGCCTCTATGATGTTCGTGTTCATGGTGATTTATATCATGTTCATGCTTGCATTCCATGTTAGTCAAACTCATTGCATCTTGATGACCGTTGTCGCTCTCTAGTTGGTCGCTTCCTAGTCTTTTGCTAGCCTTCACTTGTACTAAGCGGGAATACTGCTTGTGCATCCACTCCCATAAACCCAAAAGTTTTTCCATGAGAGTCCACCATACCTACCTATTTGCGGTATCTATCTGCCGTTCCAAGTAAATTTGCATGTGCCACTCTCTAAACCTTCAAGAAATAAATATGTTTTGCATGCCCGAACCGCTCATGTGGTGACAGAGGGCTATTGGTATCTTCCATGCTAGGAGTGTTATCCTCGACATGTGTTTATTCACAGTCATTCACGAGAAAGGGGCCGGTATTTGGGATGCCCAGTTCCATGCTTAAATCGAAAACATAACTGTAAAACAAGACTCCCCCCGGATTGATGTTAGTATGGATGGTACCCGAGGATTCGGCTAGCCGTGGAGTGTGATTGATTGGTGGTGGGGGAGTTAAAACTTTACTTTTCTGTTTGGGAACCGCCTATAGCATGGGTAGCATGGAAGATATTGAGAACTCTTGGTCATTGCGTTGACAATGAAAGCATGCCACCCAAAATTATTATCTCTGTTTTCAAAGCTTGAGCACTGGCACCTCTGCAAATCAATGCTTCCCTCTGGGAAGGGCCTGTCTATTTATTTTCTTGTCGAGTCATCCTCCTCTTTTATAAGCACCAATTAGAGAGCACCTCTGTCATTTATATGCTTTGTTTTTGATTGATATTGAGTATGACTATGACTAGATCTTCGTTGCTATGAATTACAATGTTTAGTCAGCCCTTGATCTTTGAAAGTGCTCTGCATTTATGTTTTGCGGTCTCACAAAGAGCTAGCGAGATACCACCTATTCATATTGCTTCATGCTTGTTTTGATTGAAGTATTGGTATTTGAAACTCATTATTATTTGCTCGTTAGCTGATTATGCCATTGATATTAGTTTACCGTGAGACCTTTGTATCATTTACTTATGTGGTTAACTTGTGATCTTGCTGAAATTCTTGTTATGAGTTAGACATAGTTGCAACAACAAGATCAAACAGAGTTTGTCAAAGTTTTTCTTTCTCTCTCAGTTTGTCAACTGAGTTCCTTGAGGACAAGCAAGGTTTTAAGCTTGGGGGAGTTGATACGTCTCCATCGTATCTACTTTTCCAAACTCTTTTGCCCTTGTTTCGGACTATAATTTGCATGATTTGAATGGAACTAACCTGGACTGACGCTGTTTTCAGCAGAATTGCCTTGGTGTTATTTTTGTGCAGAAATCAAAGTTCTCCAAACGTCCTGAAAATTTACGGGGAGCAGTTTTGGAAAATATCAAAAATATCTACGCCAAGTTCCACCTCACGGGGTGGGCGAGTGGGCCACAAGCCCCTGTTCCGCCACCACCCCGCCTGGTCGCGGTGGGCAGGCTTGTGGGGACCACAGGCACCTGCCGCCCCCAACTCCAGCTCTATAAGTTGCCTTTCGTCCCAGAAAAATAAGAAGATAAGGTTTCGTCGCGTTTTCGATACGGAGGCGCTGCCACCACCTGTTCTTCATCTGGAGGGCAGATCTGGAGTCCGTCTTGGCCTCCGGAGAGGGGAAATCGTCGCCATCGTCATCATCAACCTTCTTCCCTCTCCAATTCCATGAAGCTCTTCGTCGTTCGTGAGTAATCTATTCGTAGGCTCGCTGGGCGGTGATGAGTAGGATGAGATCTATCATGTAATCGAGTTAGTTTTGATGGGGATTGATCCCTAGTATCCACTATATTCTGAGATTGATGTTGCTACTACTTTGCCATGCTTAATGCTTGTCACTAGGGCCCGAGTGCCATGATTTCAGATCTGAAATTATTATGTTGTCACCAATATATGTGTGTTTTAGATCTAATCTTGCAAGTTGTAGTTACCTACTATGTGTTACGATCCGGCAACCCCGGAGTGACAATAACCGGAACCACTCCCGGTGATGACCATAGTTTGAGGAGTTCATGTGTTCACCAAGTGCTAATGCGTTGGTCTGGTTCTTTATTAAAAGGAGAACCTTAATATCCCATAGTTTCCTTTTGGACCCCGCTGCCACGGGAGGGATGGACAATAGATGTCATGCAAGTTCTTTTCCCTAAGCACGTATGACGACACACGGAATGCATGCCTACATCACATTGATGAATGGGAGCTAGCCACATATCTCTCTGTGTTATAGGTGTTGCATGATGAATATCATCCAAACAAATCACCGACCCATTGCCTACGAGTTTGTCCTACTGCTGTTACTTGTCTTGCTCTGCTGTTGCTGCTACTGTTGCTACTGTTGTTACTTGTCTTGCTGTGTTGTTGCTACTACTATTGCTACTGTTGTTACTTGTCTTGCTCTGGTGCTACTGATGCTACTGTTGCTACTTGCTACTGATGTCACTACTGATGTTCCTTGCCACTGCTATTGCTCGTTACACTGCCGTTACTCGCTACTTTGTTGTTACTATTGTGCTTCCAGATACTAATCTTTCAGGTGTGGTTGAATCTGACAAATTCAGCTGCTAATACTTGAGAGTATACTCTCACCTCCTGACTGGCTTATCAACAAATTGGGTCAAATACTCTACCCTCGAAAACTGCTGCGAACCCACACGCTGGTGGGCCATCAACAACATTCTTCTAGTTTCATTGTTGGGGAGTGCTTTCAGCATTCTTCCGGTGCCGTTGCAGGAGAAGGTTTGTTGTCATAAGCATTCGTCTAGCTAACGCCAGAGATTGCGCGATCAATCGTCACCACCACCAGAGCGCCGTCACGCTGCCGGAGTACTCATCTACTTCTCTGTCTTGCTTGCTGGAGCAACAAGGCTGAGATCATCGTCGAGTTGTACGTGTGCTGAACGCGAAGGTGCCGTCCGTTCGGCGCTAGATCGGAAAGGATCGTGGGACGGATCGCGAGACGGTTCGTGGGACGGATCGCGAGACGGTTCGTGGGACGGATCGTGGGATGGTTTGAGGGACGGATCGTGAAGACGTTCCAATACATCAACCGCGTTTCTTAATGCTTCCTGCTGAGTTATCTACAAGGGTACGTAGATCTAATCTCCTCTCATAGATGGACATCACCATGATAGGTCTTCGTGTGCGTAGGATTTTTTTTGTTTCCCATGCAATGTTCCCCATCAGGAACATGGACTCTTCCTTGTAGGGTTCGGCCGACCCCTTCTTCTTGGAGTAGGGGGCAAGGCTGCCTCCTCTCCCCTCCTCCTATATATACTAGAGGTTTTGAGGGTTTTGATGCAGAGAAATCAGCCAGGGCTGCCTCTCTCCCTCTACATATGTTTCTCCTCTAGTCTAGTTCGACAATGCTTAGGAGAAGCCCTTCTCGATTAGTTCACCACCACTACTACCACACCGCCGTGCTGGAGAACTCATCTACCTCTCTACCCCCTCTTACAGGATCAACAAGGCGGAGATCGTCGTCGAGTTGTACGTGTGCTGAACGCGGAGGTGCCATCCGTTCGGCACTAGATCGAGATGGATCGTGATGGGATCGCTGGACGGATCATGATGATATCGCAGGACGGGTTGTGATTCGAATCGCAAAGATGCTCCACTACATCAACCGCGTTATATACGCTTCCGCTTAGCTATCTACAAGGGTATGTAGATTCACTATCCCCTCTCGTAAATGATCATCACCATGGATAGGTATTGCGTGTGCGTAGATTTTTTTTGTTTCCCATGCTACGTTCCCCAACATAAATTGATAGGTCTAAAGTGAGATAGATTTGTGGGGTTTATTACCTTAGAAATAAGCACCAGAATCATATCATTTATGCATTCGGGGCTCTCATCCCCTGTGACAATGCTCAATACAATCTGTGTAATTTACTCCCCACAAATGTGCCAATGCAACTGGTAAAAATGCGTCGGGGATCCGTTAGTACCCGGCGCCTTCGTAGGGAACATTTGGAATAAAGTTGTTTTTACCTCATATGTAGTGTATGGGGCGCACAACGACGCATTCATCTCTTCTGTTACCTTTTGTGGTACATGAACAAGAACATCCTCCATATTCTGGACCCCCTCTGATTCATATAGTTGCTGATAGAAAAAGTTGGCCAGCGCCTTCAATTCTCCCGGGTCACCTATCTCAACCCCGGGCGAATTCTGGAGTGCTTTGATCATGTTCTTTTTTCTTGTGAGGCTAGCACGAAGATGGAAGAATTTTGTGTTTCTATCCCCAAATGTTAGCCATTCCACTCGGGCCCTTTGCCGCCACATGATCTCCTCCCGATGATACATCTCCACCAACTTCTCATTGATTTTTAGTTCAACATGAGACGGCCCCATCCTCAAAGGATCACTACAAAGTTCATCCAACATCTGTTTCAGATTCTTGATCTCCTTTCGAACACTTCCGTATGTATTATTACCCCAGTTGTTCAGATTTTCAGACAAATTCTGAACTTTCATTCTCATGTCTACCACTGAAACACAAGGCACCCTAGGGTCCCAGCCCTCCGTGATTAAATCCTTGAGCCCCTTATGTGTCGTCCACATAATCTCGTACTTAAAACTACGTGTAAATTGTGGCCGTTGGTGGGTTCCAAAGTCCAGCAACAATGGGGCGTGATCCAAAGTAGCAACCGTGAGGTGTGATAGTGACGCTAATGGAAACCTCTATAACAAACCCGCAGTAACGAGAGCCTGTCAAGTCTACATCTTGTATAGCTTCCACCGACCACCTTCTTTTCAAAAGTCCAGAAACCGGCCTTTGTAGCCAAGATCTAGCAACGTGCAAACATCACTGGTGTCTCAAAATGCTTGAATTTGAGCATTGTTACGCTGCCCCACTCCCACATGCTCTTCTGGATGTAAGACTTCATTGAAATCCCCTATACATAACCAAGGCAAACTACTCAAAGTGCTAATATTTTTTAGGACCGTCCATGTTTGGTGGCGCAAGTGTGTTTGAGCTTCTCCATAGACACAAGTTAACCTCCATAGATCTTGTCCCTGCTCCTCTACAGAAACATCTAAGTGGTAAACAGAATAACCCAAAATTTCTATCTTTATTGAATTGTTCCAAAAGAGACCTATTTATCCACTTCTACCATTACTATCAACTACATAAGCCTTATCAAAACCAATAGAACTAGCCAAAGTTTCTACCCTAGCACCCTCAACTTGAGTTTCTACAATGCACAATCGCGAAATCACGAAGTTCATGAACTACAACGGCTTTACCCGCACCATGGTAGTTACATCAGAAGACACTCATTGGGCCCAGCGGTGCCCCTCGTCGGAGCCCGCCAAAGTTTTGTCTTGGTTCACCACTATCCCACTTTTGCCCGAGGTCTTGTCTGGTTTGTTTCCCACTTTAGCTCTTTTGGTTTCCTGCTTGGCACTTGGGCTCGTCGGAATTGAAGGTGGGGGGGTAGGAGATTGCTCTTTCCTGTAAAAATAGAAGCCGCCGCAGAATCAGACAGACTGCTGAGTTTTGCTTGCTCCGATGCCCTTTTCATGTTGTTCGCATCCTCCATCACCGCGTCTTGATCTGCTTCCCCAACCTCCATCTCATTAATGTCAAGATCGAGTCCTCTTGCATGACCTCTAGCGCGGGCTCCCCGACATCCTCCTCTTCTACCACGACCACCCCTGGTCCCTGTCTAGTGTGCATAGTCCACGTTACCCTTAAATCTTTGAAGATGAGGGCTGACGGAGGATGGATGCCACTGCCATGTTCCTTGAAAAGATGTCCAAGCATCCCACAAACAACACACCAATCCGGGAGTTTCTCATATCTAACCCTATAAATCTGGCGTCTGTCATCTCGAATCAACGAAACAACGTTCTTCAGAGGCTTTGTGACGTTAATCCTAACCCACACACGGTGAAAATTGCCCGCAAAATCCTGAGATTATGGCTTTGTGAATAGTAATTCCCCGACCTTTGCAGCTAGGGATGGGAGCAGATGAGAATATAATGGTGGCACATCATGAATCTGAGCCCAAATCTTGACAGTATCAAGAGGAACAGTCGAGGGTTTCGCCAAACCATCATAGGGCTTGATTATGACCGCATCACCTCTAAAGTGCCAAGGCCCTTCTTGAGTAACTCGCTCCCAATCTCCAAGACATGAGAATTGCACCATATACAAGTTATCCTCAAGTGGCTTAAAAACCACTTCCCGAGCAAGATCCCAAGCTGATCGCATGTTCCGAAAGAACCAGTACTGAGAGTAGGTTTTGGCAGAATTCACCCTAGCCAGTGCGATCCACCGAGCCGCCTCCATCGATGCTTCCATCTCATCGAAAACCACATCATCCAGATCCTCTTCCCACGGACCCAATCCCTTCATCAGAAGTTGCACATCATCGATGTCAGATGGACCAGCCTTAGCCGATCCCGAAGCCCAATCCGACGCCATCTTTGAGACTCTAACCCGATTAAGAACAAGATCGGGTTGTGGTGGTAAAACCCTAAACCTGAGCCTATCACCCTCCGCATCCTGGAAGATCGGCCGCACGAGCACGCCCTAGCAGGGAATAGGTGGGTAGCTTGAAACGGCGGAGGTAGGGGGCGATGGTCTCAACGGCGGCGAAAATCACCACCGAGAGGAACAAAACCCTAACATGAGGGAACTTCTTACCAGTGAATCTTTTCTATTGGGGGGGGCAAATGTCACATCCCTGACACCTTAAGCAAGTTAGTCTTGTGCTCATGTCTTCCTTGCATTTGCATCTAAGAATTTTCAACAAGAACAAGAAAGTGGCAAAGGAAAAACTCAAAACCCTAGCCACTACTTTAAATAAAGGAAATCTCAAACTAGTTAAAATCAATGAACCCAAAATGGCCTCAAGAAATGTTCAAACTTTCTGATAAATCATGAAAGAAAATGAGCATTGGAGAAAACTATTTTCTTGACACTTTAAGCATTTTAAATAAATGCAAAAGCTACTAGTTTCAAGTTTTAAATTTGAAATCAGAAACTTTAAATTTTCAAAAATGTTGAAAACTTTGGAAATGGTTGGAAATATTCCAACAAATATCCAGGTGTGTTTAAAATAGTTTTTACAAACCAATTTGGAGCTGAAATAAATAGCAAAACAATAGTTAGCAAAACAGAAACAAAATAGAAAAGAAATAAGAGAAAGAAATGACTTACCTCTATTTGTCACCGGCCCAGCCCACCAGGGGCTCCCCGGTCATCTTCCTCCTCCTGCCAGAAGGCAGGGGAGAAGATGAGCACGGCGGCCGAGCCGGCCACCTCCTGCCTGCCTGCTCACTGCTGGAGGCCTCCAGGAGCGCCAGCGCGATGCCCGCGTCTTCTTATCCTCCTCCCCGCGGTTCTATCCTCTCCCTAGGCCTCTCGATCCCCTTTCCCTCTCGGATCTCTCTCTCCCCGAAGCTCCGGTCACCGTCGATCTGTCGTCTCCCGGTCCTCCCCGACCCTGCCGGCAGCCTCACAAGATCCGCCGTGAGCTCCTCTTCCTGTTCCCCCTCTTCCCGAGGCCTTCCCCCTCCTCTAACCACGTTAGCCGCCGGAGCCCGAAGGACCTCGTCGCCGGCCATGTCATTGCCGTCGTTGTGGTACTCGGCTCGCGAGGCCGAGCTCAGGAATGAGCTCCTCGAGCTCTGTAGATGGCGTAGGGTCTCTCTCCCAGCTCGCTAGCCCCCTGCATCGGCACTATTGTCGACGCCCGAGCCGCAGCCGCTGCTGGCCTCATCGCCGGCAAGGATTCCGATGACCACCGGGTCCAGCTCCACTCCAGATAGATGCGGCGTTTCACCAGCTGCCTGTAGCTCTCTTCTGCACCCAAAACCGACGGCTATAGCGCTGTCTGGCTCTCTCCGGCGAGCCCTTCGCCGCGCCCGTGGTCGCCGCCGGCCATACTCCGGTGGGGGCCGACGTGGCCAAGTTAATCCGGTAGTTTAGAGGCTTAAACTCTCGCTGACAGTGGGCCCAAGGCCAAGTCAACTTAGTTAAGGGGCCGGTCAGTGCGGGATTAACCCCAGAGAGGCTGACCAGTGGGTCCCCCCTGTCAGGTTTGACCTGAACAGGTCGGCTGACCTGCTGATGTCATGCTGATGTAATAAAAGTATTATCCAGTATAAAAATAATTCCAGAAATGTTTAAAACTTCAAAAATTCATAGAAATTAATCTGTAACTCCAATGGAAATAATTTATATATGAAAAAGTATCAGAAAAATTCAAGGAATCTGAGTATGCTATTTTCAATCATGTTTGAAAAAGTTACAGAACCCTAACATGTAGAATAATGAACAAGTCAATCCTTATAATTACTTATAAATGGAATTTGGAAAATATTTTTAAATTTAATTATGCTTGACATGATCAAACATTAATCTAATAACAAACCAGTACCTTAACATGACATCTCATGCATGCTAACATCAAGTTGATCTGAGCATCAGGTCGAATCAATTAAATCGGTATCCGAGAATACCTCGTTTGAATTGATATTCGAATATGATTCAAATCAACTCTAAACCTAATACATGTTGATTATAATAGTTTATCACCTTGCATTCTCATGCCATGCTCATGCACCATCTTGCTTGCATATGATTGTTATTGATTGTTGCCATTCATTTCGGTAGGCTCCGCACCCCCGGATTCCATCGAATATCCGTCTGACGGATATTGTCCCTCCTCTGAGCAACAAGGCAAGCAACCCTTTTGATCATCCCGATAATTTGCATGTTCTTGCTCCTGCACTTATTTATTGCATTAGGATCAAATGCTTCAACTGCTTTTGCCACGTTAGTTGAACCCACTTCCTTTGCATGACCTAACCTTGTCACAGTAAATAGCCGAACCTTGCAACCTAGCATACCTGGTAGTTGCTTGAGCTATGATGTGCCTTATCCTGCTATGCATGCTATGCTTAGAGTTGTGTATGGTCTGTCATCTGGGAGATGAACAGAATTGTGAGAATGTGTTCGGTAAGCAAAGGTTGTGTGTTGAACCTGACTTGGTAAAGGTACCGGTGAAAGGCTGTGTAGGAGTACATGGCGGGTTGTTTCATTGGAACCGTCCATAGGAAATGAGTTCCGTGTATGTAATCCAAGACTAGATACTACCACATGCTGGGCCCTGAAATATGACCCTGCTCGGCCTATTAATCGCTTAGTACTCGGTCCAGGAGTTGCAAGTAGTTTCTGGTGTTTATAGTAACGCTGGAGGCCGTGCATGGTGCTGACCTGAGAGGTGGGCCGTGATGCGGTAGGCAGTGGCACGGTGTACCAAGTGGCACCCGAATGGTGGGCTTGGGAACCCTGCGCACATCGTTTGAGGCCGTGGCGGAAACCTTGGCCAGACTTCCGTACGGGTTACTCTCAGATAGGCGATAAACCTGTACTATGTACTAGTGTGGTTAACGGCCGTGGCCGACTCCCTCGCTGGGCTTCCGCTTGAAGGTTGCCGAGGTGCATGACGTGCACATGGCGATAAGTGGCGAGAGCGTGTGTGACGAAGTACACCCCTGCAGGGTTATGATCTATTCGAATAGCCGCGTCCGCGGATATGGACTACTTGGAGACATATGTTGTTCATAGATAACTTAAATGGCTACTCATAAAATTGCCAAGATAAGCGTGAGTGTCGTGGACGGCATTTCTGTATGGAGACGGAATGATTCCACGATGGTGTATTGTTGTGGTGTTAGTGGACTCGTGTGCGAGAAATCAAGTTGTCAAAATTATTTAAAAATGCAAGTTGTCTAGCCACGAGTCAGATGCTGGCTTTCCGCATGAAACCCCACAATACCTTTTTGATACCTTGCATGAGTAGTTAGTTATCCTAAAGTCTTGCTGAGTACCTTCGTACTCATGTTTGCTTAATAAATGTTGCAGAGGTTTCTAATGACCCTAATGGGGGGTTCTTCGTAGACATCGACGATGACGAGTAGCTGGTGTCCTAGCTACGATCTGGCCCTACGTTGGATCTGTAGTATAGTCAGGCCATGTGCCTTCTAGTTGACCTGTCTGTACTCAGACAGTTTAAACTCTTCCGCTGGCTTGTAACTGAATGATTGCTATTATGGGTCGTGAGACCCTTAATGTGTAATATTATGTGTGTGGCTCTTCCGAGCCTCTTAAATAAAGGTTGTATGTTTATGGTTATGTTGTGATGCCATCGATGTATCTATACATATCGGTATGCCATGCGTACGTGTGTCGTACTTGATATGTATGGGGTTTGATTACTTAGTCGTGAACTTTAGTAGCACTCCTTACAAGGAAATGCCCCTTTGTGATCCAATGAGCCTTGGTAGTTCGCTACTACTCCGGACACATTGATTGACCGGCATGTGTCCTTCTTAGCTGTTGTGTCTGTCCCCTTTGGGAAATGTCACGCGATGTAATGGAGTCCTTGTCGCTTGCTACGACTCGTCTACATTCGCTGATGACCGACACCTGCTTTGTTGGGTCATGTATGCCTGTCCTTGTGCGGTACTGCCACTTTGGTTTATGACTAGACATGTCGATCCGGGTTCTTTGACATTGGAATGCTAGCGACACTATTGCATACGTGAGTCAAAAGACGCAAAAGGTCCCGGCTAAGGTAAGGCTGCAGCCGTGGAGTTAACCGTGCGTGAGACCGCAAAGGGATGCGATGTGTTACAGGCTGGATTCCTATGGCTTAGGATCAGGGTCCCGACAGCAAAGCACTCCTTTGAAAGCCTCTTCAAGGGTCATTTACTTTCCTTTCGCGAGAAACACGACCATGTCTCTTAAAAATGAAAAATGCATTTCCTTTTTTTCTCACGAGAGACACATATTTACTTCTCGTGAAGGCTTCAGCCATGCCTCTTTCCAAAGGAAAAAAACATGCTCCCAGTTCGATATCCCCCCCCCTTTTTCTTTCTTTTCTTAGGGAAAAAAGTTTGCTAAAATTTATCATCACAGGATCTAGTTTTGAAGGTCTTGACGTGGGGAACCCAACTGTAAAAACGGTTTAAGATTTGGATGCGCGATTTAAGATATAAAACATTTTGAATAAATGAATCTATGAAAAATGGGAAAACTCTCTCTCGTTTGAAGGTTGAGTGAAAACAAAACTTGCCCTCCGTCGAAGGTGGGAGTGACCTTTGCAAAGAATGCTTCTTAATTCGTGATTTCGCTAATTGAGTGCAACTAGCTAAGAGGTACCCCTTGCGGGAGCTCTTCAAGTGTCACTTTCGATGGTCTAAGAGTGTATCACTTTTAACCGCCGTCACGTATCTCGTGGTGGACGCTTCATTGGGATTTTATTTTGGACGCATTTTTGGGTTTTAAAGGATTTTTGGGTTTTTTGGGTTTTGCCTAGTTTTTCCTACGTGTTGGGCAAAAAATCGAGAAAATATTTTTCCCCGTGAAAATACATTTTTTTTCTTTTACGAGAGGCATAAATTTTCTTTTGCACTGACACAGATTTGCTTTCGCACGGTGCCTCCTAGTAAAAAAGACACGTCTTTTTTTCACGAGAGGCACATGTTTGCTTTTTGAGAGATATATTTGTGGCTTTCAAAAAAAAGGAAAAATCATGCTCCTGGGTCCATTTCTTCTTTTGTTTTTTCCTAAAATAATTTAGTCAAAACCTATTAGCATGGAACTAGTTTGAAGATTTCAACAGCAAAAATACAACATAAAAATGTTCGCAATTTAAATGCACGGTTTAAAAATATAATCTATACTATTAAAGGGGGATCTACCGTCTGTCGTGATGGTTCGACCTCGTACGATACCCACTTCCTCCCGCTAGCACTTCCACCAATTTTTTCCAACCATCCATAAACCAGGAGATTAAATAAAGAGAACAACTGGTTCACTAAAAAAGGCCCTCGACCAGCCCATCGCTCCTTCGCCGCACAAAAAATCGCAACAAGAAAATCCACGCCCCAGGAAAAAAATAGAATGCACGTTCTCCACCTCGGCTGACGTGCAAGCCTCCATCCTTAGATCTTTTTCACCCATGAACTGCCAGCACCTGCTCTCCCGCAACCACCCAGTGCTTCTGGCCTCCCTGTCCACTGGGCGCCGGCCTACACCGCCTCCCCCTCCATCGAACGACCTCCTCTCTCCGCGACTACACATGTGCCTCACAGACACGGGCCTGCACTGGAGAGCACCACGTCAAAACAAACTCGTCCGTCCAGCAAGATGGAGCGGAGACAACGGGGGTGGAGGAGCAGCGCTAGATGGGCGCCCGACGGCGACCTGATACAAAAGGAGTCAGACACATGAGTGCAGGCGGAGGACACGGGCACAGGAGACCAGCCGACCAAAGGACGACGGAGGGCGGAAGTGTAAGCCTACCGTGGCCGACAGGTGAAGAAGTCACAAGGCCGAGGCGGCTGACGTGTGCCGGTGCGTCTTGTGGGACGCGCGACTCCGCGTCGCTGCCGCACGATCTCCATCATTGTCGCGCCGGTCGTGGCCCTCTCCAGGCGAATAGGATGGCAATGTCACTCTTCTTTGAATCCAGTTAACTGCAGGTGTTGGAGGGCGCCGCCGTGAGTCTCGGCTCTCGTTCTCATGACATCGCCTCCTCATCGCGCATCTAAGTCTCTGATGGAAGACAACGACGCATAAACTTTCCCCTCAATTTGGATCTTGCTTGATAAATCACGACCAAATTTCACACGGATTCCCTACTGATGGGCCCTATCAAGATGAGGACAGGATTTGTGACTCAAGCCTTTGGTGCTTCTGGCTCTTGTTCTCGTCCTGGTCGGAAGTTGCGCGGGGCTGTGAGTGTGCACGCATGATGATAACTATCACGCATCTCAAGTTTTCCATGGAGAAGGAAGCCGGTATGTGCTCTTACTCCTCAACTTGCACTGCCTATATAACACATTGCCTGGACACCAACTGCATAACCGCGTACGTGCTCCTACAATATTTATTTGCAGGCCAATCTAAAATTTCAACATGTAATTATTTGGAAGGACAAGTATCTTTGTGAGGAACATCTTTGCTGAAAGGATCGATATGGTTGACTAGAGGGGGGTGAATAGGCAATGACCACTTTTTAATTAATCTTAACAAGTTAGGGTTAGCAACATAAAGGTTCTCTAAAATGACAACAAGGTGATGAACCTATATGATGCTACCAACTATAAACACTAAGGCAAGTAAGAGATAGTCTACAACAAAAACATACACAATGTAAAGATTAGAGATAACCGCAAGTGGAACCAATGAAGATGAGGATGTGTTACCGAAGTTCCTTCCCTTTGACAGGAGTACGTCTCCGTTGGAGCGGTGTGGAGGCACAATGCTCCCCAATAAGCCACTAGGGCCACCTTATTCTCCTCACACCCTCACACAATGCAAGGTGTCGTGATTCCACTATAGGTGCTCTTGAAGGCGGCCACCGGACCTTTACAAACAAGGTTGGGGAAATCTCCACACAAAGCTTGGAGGCTCCCAACAAGACCACGGAGCTTCACCACAATGGAATGTGGCTCCGAGGTGACCTCAACCGTCTAGGGTGCTCAAACACCCAAGAGTAACAAGATCCGCAAGGGATTAGTGGGGGGAATCAATTTTCTCTTTGTGGAAGTGTAGATCTAGGCCTTCTCAACCAATCCCTAGGAAATCAACAAGTTTGATTTGCTAGGGAGAGATCGGGCACTTTTGAGCTTAGGGAGCAACAATGGAGCTTGGGAGAGTCAAAGGTAGGGTTCTTGAGCAAGAAGAACCCTTTTATATAGCGGGAGGGGGAATCCAACCATTTTCCCACTCACAGCACGAGCCCAGCGGTACTACCGCTGGCTTCAGTGGTACTACCGCTGAGCCCATGGTAGCGCAAAGATACTACCGGGCCAACCACCGCCAAGAAAGTCTTTGCAAAAAGTCCGGCGAAGTACAGCCGCAAGGATGGCGGTACTAAAGTCCTGGAGCGGTACTACCGGTGACCAGGGGCGGTACTACCGCTAGGCCAGCGGTACTACCGCCGGGCTAGCGGTACTACCGCTAGTCCCAGCGGTACTACCACTAGGTGACTTTTTTGCAAGAGGAGAAAAACCAGAGATGGGAAAAGCTCCAAAGTTGCAGGGAAAGGGGATGGAGATAAAGTGTGTGCGTGCAAGATTGATTCCACCCAAACCTTTCCAATACGGATCTCCTCTTAATAGTATGGTGTTCCTACGACTCAAAAACCACCAAAAAGAATCGTAGAGGACACTGTGCTTCTATTCCATGGAGGGTGCCGAATCGTCTTGTGCCTTTGTCATGTATTATCTGAAAGCTCAATGCACACGATTAGTCCATTAAGTTACTTTCATCAATCACCAAAATTACTTAGGCATAAATATGCCCTAACAATCTCCCCCTTTTTGGTGGATTGATAACAATACCGGATTTGCACACTAGAAAGCATGTGATCATAAAGATAATTTAATAGAGATAATAGAAGAGCATATGACTCACATCATATGATAAAAATAGGTCTCACAATAAAAACAAGTCTCACATCACACGTAGTAAAGATAGCAAATATGATCAAACCAAGTTCAAAGCAAACACGATAAAGATAAAGCAAAGCTAAAGCAAAGCAAATCCAACTCCTAGACTCTCTCCCCCTTTGGAACAAGACACCAAAAGGGGGGCACACCTAAGACACAGGTGGTCACTCCTCATCCCCAGACTCATCCGTGGCATCTGGATCCTGCTCGTCCTGCTCCTCCTCAATGTCCTCCTGAGAAGCCTCCTCCTCAGCATCAAACCCAGTCCACTGGTAACCTTGAGCCCTCATCTAGTCAGTCTCTGGAGTGATGTCGTCCTCTGAGCCGCTTGAGATTGCCACATCAAGTGTCCTTAAGACACGCTTGTGCCTCTGACGGTTCTCCTTCTGGGCCACATGAGACTGATACTATCCCTTGGCCTGCATACATAAGAGAGTCTTCATCTGATCGTTTGGCTTCACAGCCCAAGATGGCATATCAGAAGAGCGGGTATGCGAAGCAGGTCCTCCTCCAGCAGCAGTCTCTGTGTCCATATCCATGGGCTGAGAAGAAGTTGATGGGTTGGCCCATTTGTCTTTTATACGCAGCTTGATAGGATCATGCAAAAAATAGTCAGCTTGTATAGGGAAGGGATCTATCAGACAGATATCGTTCCACCTCTTCTGAATATAGGCAAACAGGTAAGGCCCGTAGATGGGAACCTTACGGTTCATGATGCAATTCCAGATCTCATGGAACATCACATCAGCTATGTCGAGAGGCGCAGTTTCCTTAGTCCTTGCCTCCTCACACAACATAAGCATCTCAGCCAGATGACCATGCACCTCGTCCTTGTTGCCAATACGAGGGGACACAGAGTTGCGGAAGACCCGATGCATGATATCCAGATGCGTGGGGAGCACACCTTTTTTGATGTAATTTTGTTGCAGCCTATCCTTGGGGCTGGCAGTAGACGAAGTAGGAGCATGAGGACGCATCCCAAGAACATTTTCTTCCCCCTGGAAGTCAACGTTGAGGAACTGCATGAACTCCGTCTAGGAACCAGTCAGCTTCTGATTACCGGTCATGCAGGTCATGGTGCACTCATCATCAGGTTGAAAGTGAACAATGACATAAAACTGGGTCACAATATCTGGATCGAAGTCCTTTCTGAAGGTGATGATATTTGTAAGGCCAAGCTTTTAAATCAAGGAGAGAGCCTCGCCAAAGTAGTCCGGATGCCACCGAAAGTGAGCGAGGTCGATCCACTGCACTGGGACAAAGATCTTCTTGAAGGGCACGATGATGTCACGATAGATCATTGCATGTTCCCGTGACCAAACATGATCGACGCCCCTGAGCTAAGCCTTGTCATCAACATAGGGATCACAGGTGCGGAGTGCCAGAAAATCCTTAGGGGCCATAGTGCGAACGTTGACCCCTTTGGACTTGGTAGCAGTCTTCTTGAAGGACCTCTTCTTAGGATTCAGACTGGAAGTGGCGGAACCTTCTGGAGCCTCTGGAGTGCGATACTGCTTTGGTTGGGTGTTACGTGCAGGGTTCGAGCGACGAGGACCACCTGTGACACACAAGACACACACACCAAAAAGAGCGACAAATGGAGTCATGGCAATGTTCAAAAATCATAAGAAGAAACACATATTGCCAAGAGAAATCAAAATAATAATAAAAAATAACCTCCTGGCGGTAGTATCGCTCCCCGTGGCGGTAGTATCGCTCCCCGTGGCGGTAGTACCGATGGGGGTCCTCGCGGTAGTACTGCTAGAGGGTTGACTTTCAGATGTGGATATATTTGAACCCACAAAAGCTACTAGATTCGTTTCAAGAGATCCACGGCTAATAAATAAACTCATTACAAGAATCACCATAGCCTAACACATGTGGAACTCGAGATCATCTAGATGGAGACAAGCCTAGTCAATGGGATACAAGTTTTAGATCAAATCCATGAGATGTATGATAAGAGCTACTAGATCTAAAACATGGAGAACTAGGGCATGTCAAAATATTTGCAATGAAGAACATTAGACCTAAAATCCCCTAAGATATCTCTCTCGTTCCATCCAAAAACTAAGCACAAATCATATCCATGGATCCAAATCAGCAAGCTCCTAACCCTAGAACCAAACACACCAACCAAGAGAAGAAGGGGAGGAGCTTTACCGGAGTCCATGGCACTTGACGGAGGAAGGAGGAGGGGAGCAAACCCTCCAACTGAAAGGAGAGGAGGGGCTCCGCAGAGAGAGATCTAAATGGGGGGAGTTCGATGTAGAGGGAGAGAGAGCCACGAGGAAGAAGCAGGGCAAGAAAAAAAATGGCTCCCCCTCCTTTATATAGTCCAAGGGGTACGAGCCCAGCGGTAGTACCGCTCGGTCATGGCGGTAGTACCGCTACCCGGGCGGTAGTACCACTCCCCCTGGCGGTAGTACCGCTCGGGTCCTAGCGGTAGTACCGCCGTCCTGGCGGTAGTACCGCTCCCCCTTGAGACAGCCCTAAAAAGCCCTAGTCAAGCCTCGATAGGCTCGGGTCCTGGCGGTAGTACTGCTACCCCTGGAGGTAGTACCGCTACCCCTGGTGGTAGTACCGCTACCCCTGGCGGTAGTACCGCTGGGGTCCTGGCGGTAGTACCGCTACCCCTGGCGGTGGTACCGCTCAAAAAGGCACAACGAGACATAGAACTTCGTGGAAATGACGTGGGCAACGACTAGTCAGTGTAACAAAAAAGGTAACACCAGCAAGATATACTAACTAGTCATTTTGTATCCTTTCTTCAATACGAGAGAAAGGTGGGGGCGGTGGCCGAAGCCACCTATGTTTGAGACAAAGGTATGACACCGCGAAGAATTATCCTTGGGTTCACGACTAACCCTCGTCTTTGAAGCACAAGTGCCATTTAATAATGGACAAAGTGAAAGACTTGATAGATTTATGCATAATGAGGGCAGGGAAAGTTCATTGAGAGAACAACACTCCCCCTATGTCCATGCCTACACCTAGAACAAGATGTAATGCAGAGTGAGGTGCAAAGTGCCTAGTTTCAATCCACATTACTTGAATCAATGATATTTAGCTCATGCCTTAACTCCCGGAACCTTGCTTCATCTAGGGGCTTAGTGAAAATATCTGCAAGTTGCTATCAGTGTTGATGAAGTGAACCTCAATATCACCTCGCTTGATATGTTCACGAATGAAGTGATGGTGAATATCAATATGCTTGGTCTTGCTATGTTGCACCGGATTGAGGGAAATCTTGGTAGCACTTTGATTGTCACATAGAAGAGGCACTTTGTCACAAGTGACACTGAAATCCTTTAAAGTTTGCCTCATCCATAGTAACTGTGCACAACAACTTGCAACTGCCACATACTCAGCTTCGGTGGAAGATAGTGAGACACAATTCTGCTTCTTTGAAGACCAACTTACCAGTGAACGACCAAGGAATTGACATCCTCCAGAAGTTGACTTCCTCTCCACACAGTCTCCTGCCCAATCTGAGTCAGAATAGCCCACTAGGTTGAAGTTTGCTCCTTTGGGATACCATAGACTAAAGTTTGTGGTATGAGCCAAATATCGAAAGATTCGCTTAACAGCCATAAAATGGCTTTCTTTTGGTGCAGATTGAAACCGTGCACAAATCCCTACACTCAACATGATATCCGGTCTAGATGCACAAAGGTAAAGAAGGGATCCAATCATGGAGCGATATACCTTTTGATCCACTGCTTTACCATTGGGATCATTGTCAAGCTTGCATCTTGTTGGCATGGGAAACTTGACCGGCTTGACATTCTCTAGCTCGAACCTCTTGAGCATGTCTTGAGTGTACTTCGCTTGTTTGATGAAGGTCCCTTCTAAGCCTTGTTTAATCTCGAACCCGAGGAAGAACTTCAACTCACCCATCATAGACATCTCAAATTTCTCGGTCATTAGTGCAACAAATTCTTCATTGAAAGATTCGTTAGGGGAACCAAAAATGATATCATCAACATATAGTTGGCATATGAACAAATCCCCTTTGACCTTCTTAGTAAAAAGAGTGGGATCTATCTTCCCAATTTCAAACCCACGATCTTGTAACAACTCAGTAAGGTACTCATACCACGCACGTGGGGCTTGTTTAAGGACATAGAGTGCCTTATTAAGTTTGTACACATGATTGGGGAGCTTGGGATGTTCGAACCCCGGGGGTTGTTTGACATAGACCAACTCATTTAAAGGAACATTAATAAAAGCAGTTTTCACATCCATTTGCTGTAATTTGAAATTATGATGAGAAGCAAATGCAAGCAGCATGCGAATAGGTTCTAGACGAGCAACAGGGGCAAAGGTTTCACCGTAGTCGATACCCTCGACTTGGGAGTAGCCTTGAGCCACCAATCTTGCCTTGTTTCAAATCACAATCCCATTGGCATCTTGCTTGTTTTTGAATATCCATTTGGTCCCAATGACATTATGTTCCTCCTTTGGTCTGGGCACTAAATTCCGGACTTGATTACGCTCGAAGTTGTTGAGTTCTTCATGCATGGCCATAAGCCAATCCTCATCATCGAGTGCTTCCTGTACCTGTTGAGGTTCACAATACGAAACAAACACGTGATGCTCACAATAATTCCAAATTTGCTGACGAGTGGATACTCCCCTTTTCAAACTGCCAAGCACATTCTTCATAAGATGTGACTTGACTCTCAGCTTGTTCGCAATCTTGGCTGCGCGATGCTCCAAGAGTTCTGCATTGGATAACTGGGGAGCATCGACTTGATTACTTTGCTTGCCATTGTGTTTTGATCCTCCCTTGGCACCAGTAGCCCTCTTAGGTGCCACAGAAGGGAATTGAGAGACAACATCCTGATCAACTTGATTTTCGACTTGAGCAGGCTCACTGGTTTGTCCTTGTTCTTGTGGTTGCTCTTGATCTTGATCTTGTGCTTCTATTTGGTCTGGATCTTGTAGTTGCACTTGATCTTGATCTTGAGCAGATTCAGAACCTTGTGTAAGCACTTGGACATCATGAGGCACATCACCATCTTTGAGCAATTGATCTTGTCCTTGAACTTGTTCAACTGGTTGTGGGTCTTCTCTTTGTTCATCGGAAGCGTGTGGGGCTTGTGAGGATGATGGCTCCACTTGAGTAGAGCATTGTCCTTCTCCTTCGGCCACAAGGGGTTCCTCAATGGGGAGTATTTGACCAATCCCCATTCTTCTTACGGCTTGGGGAGGAATTTCATCACCTACATCACATAGACCACTTTGCTCCACTTGGGAGCCATTATTTTCATCAAACTCCACGTTACACGTTTCCTCAAGGAGCCCGGTGGACTTGTTGAGGACACGGTAAGCATGATAGTTTGTAGCATAACCAACAAAGATGCCCTCTTGTGCTCTAGAATCAAATTTAGCTAAACGTGCACCTTTCTTGAGAATGAAACACTTACACCCGAATACCCGGAAGTACTTGAGATTGGGTTTGTTTCCGATTGGAATCTCATATGGGGTCTGATACGTCCCCAACGTATCTATAATTTTTGATGGTTTCATGCTATTATCTTGTCAGACTTTGGATGTTTTGCATGCCTTTTATATATTTTTTGGGACTAACTCATTAACTCAGTGTCAAGTGCCAGTTCCTGTTTTTTCCATGTTTTTGACCCCTTTCAGAGGAGATTTTGAAACGGAGTCCAAACGGAATAAAATCCCCAAAAAGAATTTTTCCATAACGAAAGATGATCAGCAAACTTGAGAGCCAAGGCAGGGGGCCCCAGGGGCCCCACAAGCCCTCACCCCGCGGCCAGGGGGGAGGCCGGGGCCCACAGGCTTGTGGGCCCCCTGGACGCCCTTTGCCCTAGGGGTTGCACCTATATATTCCCTAAAAATCCCAAAAAAATCAGGAGATCATCAAAAGTACTTTTCCGCCGCCGCAAGCTTCTGTCTCCGCAAGATCCCATCTGGGGCACGTTCTGGTGCCCTGCCGGAGGGGGATTCGGACACGGAGGGCTTCTTCAGCAACACCATGACCTCTCCGATTATGCGTGAGTAGTTCACCATAGACCTACGGGTCCATAGCTAGTAACTAGATGGCTTCTTCTCTCTCTTGGATCTTCAATACAAAGTTCTCCATGATCTTCATGGAGATCTATCTGATGTAATCTTCTTTTGCGGTGTGTTTGTCGAGATCCGATGAATTGCGGATTTATGATCAGTTTATACATGAATCTTATTTGAGTTTCTTCTGATCTCTCTTATGCATGATTTCATATCCTTGTAATTCTCTTCGAGTTGCGGGTTTTGTTTGGCCAACTAGATCTATGATTCTTGCAATGGGAGAAGTGCTTGGTTTTGTGTTCATACTGTGCGGTGACCTCACCCAGTGACAAAAGGGGTAGCGAGGCACGCATCATGTTGTTATCATCAAGGGTAAAAAGATGGGGTTTTCATCATTGGTTTGAGATTATCCCTCTACATCATGTCATCTTGCTTAAGGAGTTACTCTGTTCGTCATGAACTCAATACACTAGATGCATGCTGGATAGCGGTCGATGTGTGGAGTAATAGTAGTAGATGCGGAAAGTATCGGTCTACTTGTCTCGGACGTAATGCCTATATGTATGATCATTGCCTTAGATATCGTCATGACTTTGCGCGGTTCTATCAATTGCTCGACAGTAATTTGTTCACCCACCGTGATATTTGCTATTTTGAGAGAAGCCTCTAGTGAACACTATGCCCCCCGGGTCTACTCCACACCATATTTTCAGCCTTACACTTTTTACTTCGTTGCACTTTCCGCCTTTAGATCTCACTTTGCAAAAAATCTTGAAGGGATTGACAACCCCTTTGAAGCGTTGGGTGCAAGCTTGTTTGTGTTTGCGCAAGTACTCTGGACTTGACGAGACCCTCCTTCTGGATCGATACCTTGGTTCTCAAACTGAGGGAAATACTTACTGCTCCTGTGCTGCATCACCCTTTCCTCTTCAAGGGAAAAACCAACGCAAGCCCAGTCTCCGTCAACGTGTCAATTTCTGGCGCTGTTGTCTGTTGCCGTAGCAGGGTCTTGTTCAAGCCTTTGCAGATATAGAGCCGATTAGACGCATGACATGCTGTGTTGATGGCTTCGGCCCAAAAGTTATATGGAGATTTGAATTCCGACATCATTGTTCTTGCCGCGTCCATCAACGTCCGGTTCTTCCTTTCCGCCACACCATTTTGTTGAGGGGTGTATGGTGCTGAATATTGATGTTTTATTCCCTCGTCACCTAGAAACTCATCCAAGGTGTAGTTCTTGAACTCGGTGTCGTTGTCACTTCTAATCATCAGAATCTTTGCTTCATGTTGACGTTGAGCTTCATTAGCAAAGTTGATGACAGTTTGTTGAGTCTCACTCTTCCTCTTGAAGAAATATACCCAGGTGTATCTTGAGTAGTCATCAACAATCACCAAGCAGTACTTTCTGCCCCCAAGACTATCAAATGATGGAGGACTGAAGAGATCCATATGAAGGAGCTCCAACGGCCTCTTAGTGTAAATGAGAGTCGTTGGACGATGAGCAGTTTCATGAATCTTCCCTTCAATGCAGGCACTGCAAGCACGATCTCTGGCAAAACTCACATTTTTTAGTCCACGAATATGGTCCCCTTTGAGGAGAGTTTGCAAAGATCTCATATTGACATGAGCTAGTCGGCGATGCCAAAGCCAGCCCACATCAACTTTAGCCATTAGACAAGTCGCAGTCTTAGTGGGTCGCTTTGAAAAGTTCACCACATAGAGACCATTTTCGACATATCCAACATAGGATACTTTAAGAGTCTCGCTCCACAAAAGGACCACAATATCAATATTAAAGAATGTGGAAAAGCCCATAATTGCAAGTTGACAAACCGAAAGTAAATTGTAAGCAAGGGACTCAACAAACATGACCTTCTCAATAGATAACTCTTGAGAGATGACCACCTTACCAAATCCCAATACCTTTGACGATGATGCATCAACGAATTGGACATGGGTGGGCATAGATGGGGAAGGATGCACATCCACCACTAAGTCCTTTCTTCCGGTCATATGATTTGTTGCTCCACTATCGAGCAACCATGACACCCCATCGGAAGCAAACTCCTGCAATAGATCAAGGCTTGGTTTTAGGTACCCATTTTTGAATGGGTCCTTTAATGTTAGAGACAAGGGTCTTAGGAACCCAAATAGCCCATTCAATGGACTCATAGTAAGAACCAACAAATCTGGCATAAACATGCCCATCACCAGCACGACATAAAACATAGGAAGGATTAAGTTTGCCGGCTGTGTTGGTAGGAATGGTTTTTCCCTTCTTGACGCTACCATTCTGCACCTTGTTCCTTTTCACCTCCTGAGTCCCTTCGCCCTCTTTGACAAAGATGTCCATGAGGGTAGGGGATCGTTTGTTCCCGTTCTTCCTTTTTCTTTTCGACTTGGATGTAAGTCCAAGTCCCTCCTTTCCTACAACACCCTTTTGATTGCTCAAGAGGCCGTTCAGGTTCTTCTCGCCTTAGATGCACGACACAAGGCCCTTCTCGAGTTTATCCTTCAACTTGGCATTTTCCTCCACAAGATGTACATGCTCACAACAAGGGTTAGTTGTACAAGCATTATCAATTATAACGAAAGGAGGACAAGTAGAGATCTCCTTGGTAAGCTTTGCTTGGAGTTGATCATGAGACTCTTTCAGGGAGAAATGAGCACCTTTCAAGACCTTGTGAGCCTTGTCAAGTGTGTCAAACTCCACTTTGAGTCTATCATGGCCAACCCCAAGAGTATCCTTTTCAGACTTAAGCACACGAGTAAGAACAATATCATGATCTAGTTCCTTTTGCAATTTAGCGCAGTCATCGTTGTATGACTCCTCAAGAGCCAAACGAAGAGTGCACTCCTTTTCTAGTGCAATAGATAGTTCAGCAATCTCATCGGCATAGTCACGACTATGTCCTTGCAGCTCGGAGATGGTCTCCTCATGAGACTCGATGAGGTCATTAGCCTCACCCAGGTGTTCCAAAAGAGCAACAAAGTGCTTCTTGGGTTCTCCTTTGATCGTACACAGAAATTTGACAAGATCATGCTCATTAAGTTCCACAACATCACTATCATCAACACAATTCAACAATGAAGGAGCAGTAGTGATGTTGGTCTTAATGTTGGGTGTTACCTGATCGATACCTTTGGCCATGAGGCACTTGGCGATGTGGTTATCGTTGGGGCGTTGAAGAGAGACACATTCTTCGGAGAAGGGGTGGCAATGGCGACAGTCGCGGTTGCCACCATATCGTCATCGTCATCATCATCGGAGGGGTACTCTTCAAGTGCCACCATACCCTTTGGGTGGGGTTTCTTGACAAAGTTGTTCTTGTTTGGGAATGACTTGGTTTGTCTTTGCGAATGAGCTTCCCTCGTTGTCTTCCCTCTTCTCATAGGGACATTCTTCCACGAAGTGACTCACATTACCGCAGTTATAGCATGTCCTCACACGTTGCTTGGATTTGAACCCACTTGAGTTGTTCTTGGTGAAGTTGGGTCTTGAGTTCCTCTTGTTGCCCCAGAATTGCCTTGACGCAAGAGCCATGTGCTCGTGATAAGCATACTTAGTGTCTTCAGGGCAGCTCTCCTCTTCCTCATCCTCTTCTTCTTCTTCAGAAGCAGCCTTTGCCTTTAAAGCAAGGTTGGGTGAAGCTGTCTTTGACCGAACGCGAGCAAGTGCATTGTCAGCGGGCTCGTTCATGATTGACATTGCAATGAATTCATCCAACACCTCACTGGAAGACAAGGAGTGGAAATCTGGTCATTGGCGAATGACTGATGACATGGCTTTGTTGAAAGGCATGATGGCCTTGAGAAACTTGCGCTTGATCCATGTGTCATCCACATCCTTGCTCCCATGATCCTTGAGAGCAACAACAATAGCCGTCACCCTTCGATAGAGATCACGAGGGTCCTCATCTTCCTTCATCACAAACTCATCGGCCTTATCAAGTACCACTTCATAGTTGGACCGTTGAATGCTTGAGCTTCCCTTGTACAACACCATAATGTACTCCCAACGGTCCTTAGCCAGAGTGAAGGGGCGCAAGTGAGGAATATCTTCAGGAGGTACTGCAGACTATAGAATAAACAATGCGGAGTGATTATGTTGATTGTCCGCTTCTTGGTGTCCTTCCGAGGCTGCAGTACTTCCTCCAATCAGGGTGTCTTGGTTCTTATCATGTACCAAAGATTTGTGGGGAGAAAGAAAGGATGCAAGTAAAGGAATAAACTATGCACCATGTAAGTAAAGGATGTAAGTAAAGGAATAAACCAACCAGTCAGGGAGCCATTATCTGACGTTCTCTTGCTCAGTGTGGAGTCTCACAAAACAGAACGAAACCAACAATCTTGTTCAAAAATAGAAAGAACTGAGACGAGAGAAAAATCATACGGTCCATCTGCTACTGCCAAGAGCATTGACGAACACCTTGTTGGAGAGATCATTCAGCTTCTTCTGCCCCTCCCCTTGAAGAACCCACATAGGCAATCATCATCATACCAACATTCTCATGGAAGAACAACTGTGATGAAGAGAAGAAACATGACGAATGGCTTGCTTGGACGTTGTTCTCGCCTGAGAGGCAGATGAGCTTCGCGAGGCCGGCCTTGTTCATGGCAGAGGCACCGAGGATAGAGGAGGATAGTCAGGTCGCCGTGCAACTTCGGGTGCCTGCTCTGCTCGTTCGGGATGTGTCGTTTGATGGTCATCTAGTTCGGGCAGCTGTGGATGATCCTCTACCTCTCTCGCCGTTCGCTTAGCCGTGATAGAATTCGCTTATAGCCCCGACACAATAGAAGCCCATCTACAGGCTGGAGATGACCCACAAAAAAAATACCTACAGGGTCACGTTATGGAAACAGAAACTTCAAGGGTAGTAATGTCGCAGGAAACTTACCAATTGACGGACGTAGGAGTCAACGACCTCAACAGACACAAGCTATTCTCATGTCCCACAATCTTTACCTGAAATTCAACAAACAATTAGGACCCATGGAACTAAATAGTGGGGTGTCTACATACAGAGACGGTGCGACAACGACCAACACGAGGGCGAGGCGATAGGGAAGGAGGGGCATCTTGCAGAGCGGGCGGCTACGGCCACCATGAGGCTGACGGGGAGGGGAGCGGCGGCGGCAGATCGAGATCTGGGATGGCGAGGTGGCGTGTGGGGGCTTGGTGGTGGTGATATTTTCAGGAGATTACAAGGAGGGAAGCGGCATCGTCCATGGACAGGACTGCGGCCACCGCGACCATGAGGCTGACGGGGAGGGGAGCGACGATGGCACATCAAAATCTGGGTCGGCGAGGTGGCGTGTGGGGCTTGGTGGTGGTGAATTTTTTGGGAGAGGGAAGAGAGGGGATTGGGGGCGAGGGACGTGAGTTCGTGGGGGCTGAATCGTGGGGAGCGATTTTTTCTTTTCTTTTTCGTTGTTTCTGTTTTTAGCGGATTATGCGATATGCAATTATGCGAAAACAGAGGAGGTGGAAACAGAGGAGGTGGTTGAACCATCACGACGACGACATATCCTTCTTTAATACTCCCTCCGTCCGGAAAAAGATATCCACCCCGTAGTTCATTTACAGTTTTGCAAAACGACCCTTCTAATTTTTAAACCGTTGCTAATCAGCCCCTCTGCTTCTTCTTCCTTCCTCAGATTCCCTCGTCGGTCTCCCGCACCGTGGTCGTCCGTCGTCCCATCCACCGTCGGGCCCCTCTACGCTGGCGACACAGAGGCTACTCAAGCTCCTGCTGCTTAGACTCCATCGGGAAAAAATTAGATCCCCGCCAGAGAGACCCTGGCCTGCCCGCTGATGTCGCGAGCCACCAGATCCCTAAGTAGGATGAGGACGAGGGGTATGTGACGCCGACCCGCCCAGCCCCAGCAGCACAACCGAGTTTCGGAGGAGGGAGGAATCCGAGGGGCTCGAGGAGGAGGAGCGCTACGCCGACGAGCAAGACGAGCAGCGTCACCTCCAACACCGGCGCTGCCTGCAGAAATAAGGAGCCTATTTGCCCGTCCGGAGCTGTGATTCTTTTTCTTCGGTCGACAAGCGCCTCGCCCCGGGCAACGCTGGCGCCCCGGTCATGCTCCTGCTGCTACATCGAAGGTCCTGGTCTTGATCCTGCTGCTGCATCGAAGGTCCTGGTCCTGATCGTGCTACTTTTGATGCTCCTCCTCCCGGAATGATCTGTGTTGCTGCGTGCTGCCGGTGAGATGTAATGCCTCCCTTTGTAAATTTGCACCTTCAGAATATTTCGCCTTGTATGAATTCCTGCACACCGAATCAGTAATGTTCTGAATCTATTACTGTTTAGTTATTTAGAGCTCTAAATCAGACAGAGGAGTTGTTCTGTTTTGGGCAGCCGAATCAGTAATGTTCTGTTTTGTTGCTCGGGCAATAACAATTAGCAGTGTGTATATTCAGGATGAAGACAATAAATCAAACATTGAGTTGACAAGATGCCAAATGAGAAACTGAACTTACTGTCAGGAAATGTGGCACCGAGGGGCGATAGAAAACTGTTTTTAGTGGGTTCGGGGGCAACGCAGCGTCTCTCAGATCTTTCAGGAGATTGGGGTGATTTTTCCCACTTTCATCATGGGCGCTGTAGCCATTGTTTTGTGCAAAGGAACCACATGGTTCCCATTCAAGACACTGAAGCATTCTGAATGTGTCTAGAGTAAGGTCGGTAAATTTGAGATGTTGTTGTTGCTGCTGCTGTAGGTTTGCAGATCAACATCACACAAGTACTTTGATGTGAGGGGTTGTTTTTGGATTTTTTGGTGCAGTTTTTTTCTAAATGGTGCAAGTCACTCGACATTTGAAATTTGACAAGTTTATGTTCCATAAAAAACTTTAGTTAACTCTTTAGCTATTGCTAATTTAGTTAACTCTTTAGCTATCGCCCGGATTTAGAGCTTTAAATTCTGAATTCCAAAACAGAGCACCGACATCAAGCTCTAAATTCAGTTAACTCTTTAACTATTGCTAATTTAGTTATTTTTTGGCCATAACAAACTTGTCATCTAACCAGATTCATCTTTTTCCATTTATCATTGATTATAGATAGAAGCAGAGGAACGACTATGGATTTGAACTTGATGGCTGAAGAGGAGGAAGGAGCTCGAGAGGGTCATGCTATGGATTTGAACTTGATGGCTGAAGAGGAGGAAGGAGCTCGAGAGGCTCATGCTATTGATTTGAACTTGATGGCTGAAGAGGAGGAAGGAGCTCGAGAGGCTCATGCTATTGATTTGAACTTGATGACTGAAGAGATTGGAGTATGTCATGTGATTTATTTGGATTTATTTGGATTTTTATGAATTTATTTGAATTATTTGGATTTTTATGAATTTATTTGGATTTATTTGAATTATTTGGATTTTTATGAATTTATTTGAATTACCTGGATTTATATGAATTTATTTGGATTTATTTGAATTATTTGGATTTTTATGAATTTATTTGGATTTATTTGAATTATTTAAATTAATTTGACAATAAAATCTTATGACAAGATATAAAGACAAAACTCGAGTTGAGAGAAATAATATCTTCATTAAGGGTAATTACAAGATGTACAAGGTCATTACAAGGAGTTGGAAGAAGAGAAATACTATCTTCATCAATGGTCATTACAAGTTGTACAAGATCATTAGAAAAAATTCTTCTCCTTCTTCTTCTTCTTCTTCTTCTTCTTATTCTTCTTATTTTTCTTATTCTTCTTGTTCTTCTTCATATTCTTGTTCTTCTTCTTCTTCTTCAATACTGATGATTAAGCCACTGCTTCTCTTGCTCCTTAGTTTCATATCTCAGCACATTCTGCAGCTGCTCCACCAATGAGAAAATTGCAAGCCAATGAGAAAATGAAATGTGCACATCAACCATAACGAGATCAACATGAAATCAATCTGGAGTTCACCTTGTTCTCCTACACCAAGTGCTGCCAAATACTCCAAGTGCTGCCAAATGAAAAGAACACATTCTATGCTATGTTGATCACCACATAATGTACAACTCATGGCATTAATGGATAAGAATGCACAGATCATATTTTCATCACACTATTATGTACTTATCCGCCATAAAGCATAGGAATTGTGCAGCAATGTTGATAAAATCCTTGATATTGCAAGGATTTTGTGCTGCTGAAACCAAGAACATTTGAGTGCTTGGGTAACCAAAGCCTAAGATTAAACTGTCAGGACCCGAGTCTGATACATGAAGAACAAGTGTTCATGTCATACCTTTAATTGTTTTTAGGGGGATCAACACCTGTACCACTGCTAACTGACTGATGCATGCTGGATAAGAAGGTTGAGATTACACCACCCTGTACTTATACATCGTTTACAGCATACGAGTCGCAGCAATGTTGATGAAAATCCCTGATGCTCCGAGGATACATCTTTTAAAGCAAATTCTATCTAGGGATAAATGTGTTGTTATCCCGGAGTACTTACAGTATCACCAGTCTTTAGATGTGTGAAGGTACTGAACTTTATTTCCCTATGCAGCAAAAAAGAGCAGGCTTTGCATTATCTTAATATCAACACATTTATCTCCAAAACTAGTTTGACAGTTTAAACTGAATTTTCAAAGAAATTAGTGATCCAAAACTAGTTTAAACTGAATCTGAAAAAGTACAGTTTGACAGGAGTAAACTAGTTTAAATTAGTGATCCAAAACTAGTTTAAACTGAATTGGGGGGCGATTGTAGAAGAAGCCTGAACCTTTTTATCACCCATAACATTAATCCCACAAAACCAAAGGAAGAACATATCTCCATATTAGGAACGAACAGTCTGACTGCATACACACCATCTCTGGTTAGCTTAATTTAGGTTATCCCAAAGAAAAAAACCTCTCCTCTGAAAGCAAAGGAAAGACAAGAGCTGCCGGCTGCGCTGGACAACTACCTGCATTGGCTCAATGAGATGAATAACTCAAGACTGATGCTTTCAATGAGATGAACAAAGATCCACGCTTTGATAGGAATTAGAGGGGGCATGGACGAACCTTGGGGCCCATGGTGACCTCGATGTCGTTCGTGAGGTCGTTGACGCATCGCATACTCGCACCGACGCCAAAGATGACCTCCTTCGTCGCATACTCGTGCGCTCACTGCTGCTTCTCGCTCCCGCGCCGCCACGGGCGAGCTGCTGCCGCATCATCGAGGAGGACCTGGAAATGGCCGCCGCCGCCGACTAGTACATGGCCGCGTGTTTGTGTGTGTGAGGTGGGTTTGCTGGGAATCGAACTCGAAGAAGGCCTCCGCTGTCGGAGAGCAGATCGAAAGAAAAATCCGGCCTTCTCCTCACCTTGGATCACGGAAGGAGGAGGGGGCAAGAGAGGGAAGCTGGGTGGAGGGTGGAGGGAGGGATGGGGCGGATGAGCTCCGACGACGCGCGGGGGGACTGCGAGGGAGCTGAGCAGGGGAGCTCCTACGCGGGCGAGCGGATCTCCGGCGCGGGAGAGGAGTGGAGGAGAGGAGCGGGGAAGTCGATTGATAGTGAGGGGCTTGTCGGGAATTAGCTGGGGTTTTTTCTGAAAAAAGTCCATGAGGACAAGCTTTATCGGACGGAGGGAGTAGTAAAGAAGATACACGAATCTATCAAAGAAACACTTTCAGGTTTTTAATGCGCCATTTGTCAATTAGTTTTTTTTAGTCTATTTGTCTTTTTTTTTGAGGGAGTCTATTTGTCAATTAGTGATTTCGCTCAATGCCTATTCCGGCTCCACACATATTTGGCCCGAGTGATGCTTCATCCAGCCCATTAAGAATCCTGACCCACGACGGTTAGCCTTTGGCTGCTCGACTCCGGCCGAGCGCGAGTTCTGCCTTCAGTCCACCACCGACGGCCGTCTCTCCTTTTCCCCACGGCGTCCAAAACCCTAGAAACCTCAGGGGAAGGAGGGAGAATTGTGTGTGTGTGCGGCAATGGAGAAGCTGGACGAGAGCAAGTTCGAGAAGCAGCTGCAGCTCTGGGCGCTCCGCATCCCCCGCGAGCTCGCCTCCGCCGTCACCCGCTTGCTCCGCTCCGGGTAACACCCGCCGCTCACCTCTATGATCTAATGATCCCAGTTGGAGGATATCACAACATCTTGAGGGTTCTAAGTAGCTGTCGTGTTTAGTAGCAGTAGTAGCATCGGAGTAGTAGCACAGAGCTGAGTTTTCTTGCCCCCCTGCTTCTAGGCCCCTACTGGACATGCCGCGGGTCAAGCCTGTAGTTGAGGACCCTGGGAGTGACAAGAACAGACTCGTGGTGCTGTCGGAGAAGATCCAGAACCCAGGTATGCCTTAACCTCTCCCTGGAACCAAGCAGATTTTCAAACTTGTGAGGTGCTTGTCTGTTGTTTGTGAGAACTACTCCATAAAAATGACATCAAACCTGCTTCTGCGAATTAACCAAAAACTTCTAGTTACCGTCAAAGCTTGAATTCCATAGCAAGAATTTAGACTTGTTAAACCCGTTTGGTTGCCTATGTCTCCGTTGCTATTGCTGTCCTCTGTTGTGCTTGTTGGGTTCTATTGCTGTCAAACAAAAAACTTAAGGACGTGTTTGGTTTCAGATTGGTAACGCAAACGTAAACGCAACGAGTTTACACTTTCAATGTAAACGTAATGACCAAAATAATATGCTTGATTACCTACTGTAACGTCAACAAATACTGGTGTTTGCGCCGTGTATCCACTCATCTGCTGGACGGCTTGAAGAAAAAAAACTCATCTGCTGGAGGTGGCAGTGGAGTAATGCGAGCAGGCCGAGCATGCGGTTGAAGGAGGATGAGAAGGAGAACGAGTACTTAGAGGTCATGCTCGATGTTATTGGCGATGATGCGGTGGCCATACAGAGTTGAACACTGGTGATATGGCTGCTGGCCTGGGGTGCCGAGCGGGCCACCGTCGGTGATGCCCGGCACCGCGGCTTTCATCAAGGCTGAGGGCCGAGCTGGGGTGCATCACGTCGTCATCGAAGAGGGAGACGAGCCACCCGCTGCCGTCGGCGTCGGTCCACCGCCGGCTGGACAGGAGCATGACTGGCTGCCACCTACGGGGCCTTCAGTTCCTGAACCAGAGTGTGGTGACGCATGACTGTCCAGAGGCGAGAATCGGTTTGAGTGCCTAGCCGCCGCCGGCCTAATCATCCGGTCACGCTTCGGGCGTGGCGACATTGCTCGTGTGTGAGAAGGGAATATAGAGAGGATAGTTGTAGCCTGTAACGTTTTCTGTCATGGAGGATTTCTGGCCAAATCAGATTTGCATTGGGCTGGGAATTGATACCATGTTATTAGATTACAGGGCAACCAAACTAAACATGATTTCACGATATCCTTTAATGCTGCAATCAGATTATATCTTACAAAAGCAGTAACCAAACACGTCCTAAATGTATTAACATTTCTCTTCTTTTATGTCCCATCGAAGAATCTTACGTCCATTATATCTGGTATGCAGATTTGTCCGACATTCCGGAGCAGGTTCACAATTCCTTGAAGCAACTCTGCAGTGTTGATGTTGTACCTTACATGTTGACTCTTGGTTATTCTTACTGGAGTGCTGGTAAGTTTCTCTTCTGTTCTAGGTCATCCGATTCCCATAATTTTGTTGTGGTGTGCTCCTTGTTGAAGTGTATATGTGGATTGCCTAGCCCTTTCCATTAGTTCGGACTTTTGGTTGCGTTGGCTAGTGCATGAAGCTTAACATGGTATCAGAGTCTAACGTTTTGAGTTCAAGTCCTGGCTTTCGCAATTTATCCAAAAATTGCTGCTGCCCCCCTTTGTCCACGTATAGGCCTCTTGAGGCATACCTCTGAGTCTATCCACGTGTTAATTTTCCGCGTCACACGTGAGAGGGGGTGTTGAAGTGTATATGTGGATTGCCTAGCCCTTTCCATCAGTTCGTAGTTTTGGTTGCATTGGCTAGTGCATGAAGCTTAACACTCCTTAGTTGTGATCTATTGTATTCCTGTATGTCAGTCTTCTTCAAGTGCAGATGGTAAATTAATTTTCTTAACTGAAATCAAGCACTTTTTGAACATTCTGGCTTGCTCATAAGGAATCAGGAATATTGCTAATAACCCCACTCTTTATAGTTTGGGATTTCATCTTGCAAGAGTTAATTTTACCCAGTAAATGTGCTTCATGTCTTTGGTTAGATGCTTATCTTTGTATTTTGCACAGATCAAATTCTGAAGCAAATATTGCCTGAAGGAGTAGAGGTGCCCTCTTCTTTTGAAACAATTGTTAAGTATAATAAACTTTACTTCATGATGCTTCCTTTCTGTTCTTTCATTTTTGTTTGATCTTGTTACTAATAGTGCTTTGTATGAATTTTGCAGGCCATGTTGCTCACTTAAACATACCTGATGACTTGCTAGCATACAAAGATGTCGTAGCAAAGGTTATCTATGATGTAAGGCTGTTTTTCCTATTTTTATTCCTGAGTAACTCGCTCTTATACTAATTCCTACGCAATCAGGGACACTTAATTTGGAGCAAGTGCTTGTTCATGTACATGAACCACAGCTTGTATTTACCTCTGAATGTATAAGGAAAACACATCTGAAGTGCCACTACTTGTAAAGTCATGATGTACAAAAATAATAATAAAAAAATCACCTAGCATTCTGTTGTATTTACATACTTTATTACTTCATACTCCCTCCGTCCGGAAATACTTGTCATAGGAATGGATGTATCTAGATGTATTTTAGTTCTAGATACATCCAATTTTACCCTCTTAAGAAGAACGAGATACTTGATATCCTCTATAACGGACTTACCGATGCCTCTAGAGACCACCTAGATAGTTGTGCCGGTTGTGTTTTTAGGGAACGAACTGTAGAACAAGCTGAGACCCTACTGAATAACCTCTTGATCAACGATAATGCTTGGACTATTCCCAAACCACCTCCTAAGACAACTCCTAAGAAAAGAGGTATTCTATTCCTCAGTCCCGAAGATATGCAAGAAGCCAAGAAATCTATGCAAGAGAGAGGCATTAGAGCTGAAGATGTCAAAAATCTACCACCTATCGAAGAGATCCATGGTCTCGATAACCCGGTACATGTAGTAGAAGTGAAGTCTCTGCGTAGGTTTGATGAGAGTGATATTCCTTTTGATAAACCTTCTAGCCTATGCTTTGATGAATTTGACAACTTTGTTGCCAAACAACAGAGTTTCAATGATTACGTTAGCAGACATTTGGAACAAAGTACTCGTATGCTTAGCCATTTAAGTGCTTGTGTAGACAGAAATGTCAATGCTCTGAAGCTTCTGAGTAAACATGCCTCTATGATTACTACTCAGGTAGAACAAGTACTTAAAGCTCAGAATGACCTGCTCAATGAATTAAATGACAACTCTGTCAGAGTCATTACTAGAGGAGGCAAAATGACTCAGGAACCTTTGTATCCTGAAGGTCATCCTAAGAGAATTTATCAAGATTCTCAAGGAATCAATGCTGATACACCCAGTCATCCTAAGGAGAAGAAGAAGGATGATAGAAACTTGCATGCCAGTTCACCAAATACTGTCACACCTGAAGAACCTAATGATATTTCTGCGTCTGATGCGGAAACACAATCAGGTGATGAACATGAACCTCGTGACAATATGGACAGTGATGTTCATAATAATGCTCAACCTAGCCATGACGAGGATGTGGAGATTGAACCTACAGTTAATCCTGATAATCCACAACCTAAGAGATACGACAATAATGACTTCACTGCTAGGAAGCATGGTAAAGAAAGAGAGGCATGGGTTGAGAGACATATGCCCTTTCCTCCTAAGCCATCCAAGAAAAAGGATGATGAGGATTTTGAGCGCTTCGTTGAGATGATAAGACCCGTCTTTCTGCAGATGCGGTTAACTGATATGCTCAAGATGTCTCCGTATGCCAAGTACATGAAAGATATCGTGACTAATAAACGGAAGATTCCAGATCTTGAGATCTCCACCATGCTTGCCAACTACACTTTCAAAGGTGGAACTCCTAAGAAACTTGGTGATCCCAGAGTGCCCACTATACCTTGCTCCATTAAAGGAAACTACGTAAGAACTGCCTTATGTGACCTTGGAGCCGGTGTTAGTGTTATGCCGCTTTCTCCTTATCGTAGACTTGAGTTGGATAAGTTGACACCCACTGAAATTTTTCTGCAAATGGCCGACAAATCAACTGCTTTCCCTATCGGCGTTTGCGAGGATGTGCTTGTTGTGGTTGCTAATACCACTATCTTAACAGACTATGTTATCTTGGAAATCCCCGAGGACGATGCCATGGCTATCATCCTCGGAAGACCCTTTTTAAACACTGCAGGGGTTGTTATAGATTGCAACAAAGGCAATGTCACTTTCCATGTCAACGGTAATGAGCACACAGTGCACTTTCCGACGAAACGATATCCAGTACATTGCATTAATGCTATCGAAAAGACTTCATCGATTCTCATTGGGAGCTTTGAATGCCCTATTCCTCGTGTCAAGATGAAGTATGATTTGCTTGTTGGGGAGATACATATCCCCATTGAGGTGACTTAGTGGCTATTCGAAAATTCTCCGTTCTCTCTTGCGATTCGAGAAGGTTTTGTCATAAGGACTTGATCAACCCCATTGACGGATTTCTTCCGATGACCATGAAACGGATGAATCAAAGAGTCACATACCTCTGTTTTGAGCTTTCCTTTTCTGTTGCTTAGAAGAAAAATGATAGAATTAGTTTAGTTTTTCCTGTTTTCTGTTTTAGCGTCCCCGAGAAAAATACCTCGAAAATAAAAGTTCTCCGATGGTCCTGAATATTTAGTATGTTTTTTTCTGGAATTTTTGAAAATTCCTAGGCCTGAGAGCTAGTTAGGGGGGCTGACCAGTGGGCCACAAGCCCCCCCACCGCCACCTACCCCCTGGTGGTGGGGTGCAAGCTTGTGGGGCCCATAGGCATCCCTCCACTCATTCCAGCTCCCAGCCTCTTCTTCCACCTCCAGAAAAAATTGTTTCGCAGCTCAAACCTGTGTTCTTGCTCATTTGGCTATGATTTTTGATCTCCTTGCTCAAAGCACCATTCTCCGAACTATTTTGGGGAAATTGCTCCTTGGTAAGTGACTCCTCCATTGGTCCAATTAGTTTTTGCTCTAGTGCTTTATCCTTTGCGAATTCTTGCTACCTTGGTGACCCTGTTCTTGAGCTATAAATGTTGATTTTAGTTGGTCCCAAGTAGTTTTAGCGCGTGATACGGTCTCTAGGCACTAGTAGGAGTAGTTGCTACAAGGTATGGTTGGTCCTCATTCACTTTTCTCTTGAACTTCAAAAATTTCAGCAAAAGGAAATTATGTTCAGGAGGAAGTTTCATGGTGGTTCCTCAAGTAAGAAGGGTCCTCGTATCTCCTTTCGGGAGCCCGAACCTTTTCAACTAAGGGACGCACCGGTGCAACCATGTGAATGGCCTTCCGATGAGTTCATGATCGAAGCAGGCTTCAAGTATGAGTTTGATGCACTTGTCCGCAATGCCGGGTTAGAAGAATTCCTCTCACATAAATGTGAACAGTATGCTATGCTCACTGCCTCTTTCGTGCGTAGATTTAAATTTTTAGTTGGCCATGAATCATCCATACTGTTTGATCTGTACGATAAATCCTATACCGTGGGTCTGGAGGATTTCAATAGGATTTGCAAGATACCCGATGGAGGTAGTGTTAATGATCCTCCTAAGTCTTCGGTCAGAGACTTTGTCTCCGGTATAACTGTTGGAGAAACCAGAGATATCACGCAAGCCACCATAGGAAGCATCCATTTCCCTGCCTTGCACTACCTTGCCCTCTTCATTGGTAGGTGCGTTAACGGCAAGGGTGCACAATGTCACCTATGCGCTTCCGACCTTAGTATCCTTAAGAGCGCAGTAACAGGTGACAGGAGCTTCAATATGGGAGCTATTATAGCAAGGAGGCTGAATAAAAATGCTAGTGAGGGGGATTTCTTTGGTGGAGTTTATGATACACGCTTAGCAAATTTTCTTGGAGTAACCATCCTCTAGAAGACCCTCCTCTCCGTACAGCCTACCTTGATCGTGTCGCTCTAACACGCTACCAGTTCCTTGAGAGAGATCATGGATCCCTCCTATACCGCTTGATATTTAACCAGCAGCGTGTTTTCCATATTACCCTTCCTGCTCCTGCTTTCTTTGACTTTCACGTTAAACGAAGATACTACATAACCATAGGAGAGGCAGAGGAGTATGAGAGGGAGGCGACTGCTGCTCGACTTAGTGAGGCAGCTATTCAGGCAGTGGCTGTAGCACTCCCGTATAACACCCATTATGACTTTGGGTTTCGCCAAGATCATCCACGGGAGTAGACCAAGCTAGGCCAAAAGCCTAAGCTTGGGGGAGTACGTGTTCTCACCGACTTTATATTCATGCTTATGCTTTCACTCTGTTAGCCGGTGTTTACACTTTGCCACTATATTATCCATGCTAGTTTCTTTTTGTTTTCTTGTTTTCTTGTTTTGTGTCCTTTTGAGAAAACCCAAAAAGATTTTTCTTTCTTCTTTTTCTTGTTGGGAGCTTTCCCGTGTAAATAGCTTTCTTTTTCTTTGTGTCAAGGTAGAAGATATTGGTTACAATGTTTATTGGTTCTTGCATGCTTACCTGTTTAGCTTTCAAAGAGCCATATTATTTTGTCTTCTCCTTTGTATTTGCCTGCAGATTCAGCTTAGTCCAATGCGCTTATTATCGTTTTCATCGTTCGATTGTGCAAATGAAAGGCAATAATGATAATATATGATGAAGTGACTCAGACTGAATAGCTGGTATGAACTCTATCTATTTTGTTTTTGTAAATATGACTAGCTTGTCGACCCAGATTTAGCTTTGTTGTGAGAGAACCATGTTTCAATGACAACTTAGAGATCATAGTTTCTGATGCCATGCTTATTTAGCTGAGAGCTTATAATGGTTTGTCTTGAATGCCAACATAGATTTTGAGATGACTATGATGTAGTATGATAGGATGGTATTCTCCTTTGAATGATTCAAGTGGCTTGACTTGGCGCATGTTCATGCATGTAGTTGAAACAAAATCAACATAGCCTCTATGATGTTCGTGTTCATGGTGATTTATATCATGTTCATGCTTGCATTCCATGTTAGTCAAACTCATTGCATCTTGATGACCGTTGTCGCTCTCTAGTTGGTCGCTTCCTAGTCTTTTGCTAGCCTTCACTTGTACTAAGCGGGAATACTGCTTGTGCATCCACTCCCATAAACCCAAAAGTTTTTCCATGAGAGTCCACCATACCTACCTATTTGCGGTATCTATCTGCCGTTCCAAGTAAATTTGCATGTGCCACTCTCTAAACCTTCAAGAAATAAATATGTTTTGCATGCCCGAACCGCTCATGTGGTGACAGAGGGCTATTGGTATCTTCCATGCTAGGAGTGTTATCCTCGACATGTGTTTATTCACAGTCATTCACGAGAAAGGGGCCGGTATTTGGGATGCCCAGTTCCATGCTTAAATCGAAAACATAACTGTAAAACAAGACTCCCCCCGGATTGATGTTAGTATGGATGGTACCCGAGGATTCGGCTAGCCGTGGAGTGTGATTGATTGGTGGTGGGGGAGTTAAAACTTTACTTTTCTGTTTGGGAACCGCCTATAGCATGGGTAGCATGGAAGATATTGAGAACTCTTGGTCATTGCGTTGACAATGAAAGCATGCCACCCAAAATTATTATCTCTGTTTTCAAAGCTTGAGCACTGGCACCTCTGCAAATCAATGCTTCCCTCTGGGAAGGGCCTGTCTATTTATTTTCTTGTCGAGTCATCCTCCTCTTTTATAAGCACCAATTAGAGAGCACCTCTGTCATTTATATGCTTTGTTTTTGATTGATATTGAGTATGACTATGACTAGATCTTCGTTGCTATGAATTACAATGTTTAGTCAGCCCTTGATCTTTGAAAGTGCTCTGCATTTATGTTTTGCGGTCTCACAAAGAGCTAGCGAGATACCACCTATTCATATTGCTTCATGCTTGTTTTGATTGAAGTATTGGTATTTGAAACTCATTATTATTTGCTCGTTAGCTGATTATGCCATTGATATTAGTTTACCGTGAGACCTTTGTATCATTTACTTATGTGGTTAACTTGTGATCTTGCTGAAATTCTTGTTATGAGTTAGACATAGTTGCAACAACAAGATCAAACAGAGTTTGTCAAAGTTTTTCTTTCTCTCTCAGTTTGTCAACTGAGTTCCTTGAGGACAAGCAAGGTTTTAAGCTTGGGGGAGTTGATACGTCTCCATCGTATCTACTTTTCCAAACTCTTTTGCCCTTGTTTCGGACTATAATTTGCATGATTTGAATGGAACTAACCTGGACTGACGCTGTTTTCAGCAGAATTGCCTTGGTGTTATTTTTGTGCAGAAATCAAAGTTCTCCAAACGTCCTGAAAATTTACGGGGAGCAGTTTTGGAAAATATCAAAAATATCTACGCCAAGTTCCACCTCACGGGGTGGGCGAGTGGGCCACAAGCCCCTGTTCCGCCACCACCCCGCCTGGTCGCGGTGGGCAGGCTTGTGGGGACCACAGGCACCTGCCGCCCCCAACTCCAGCTCTATAAGTTGCCTTTCGTCCCAGAAAAATAAGAAGATAAGGTTTCGTCGCGTTTTCGATACGGAGGCGCTGCCACCACCTGTTCTTCATCTGGAGGGCAGATCTGGAGTCCGTCTTGGCCTCCGGAGAGGGGAAATCGTCGCCATCGTCATCATCAACCTTCTTCCCTCTCCAATTCCATGAAGCTCTTCGTCGTTCGTGAGTAATCTATTCGTAGGCTCGCTGGGCGGTGATGAGTAGGATGAGATCTATCATGTAATCGAGTTAGTTTTGATGGGGATTGATCCCTAGTATCCACTATATTCTGAGATTGATGTTGCTACTACTTTGCCATGCTTAATGCTTGTCACTAGGGCCCGAGTGCCATGATTTCAGATCTGAAATTATTATGTTGTCACCAATATATGTGTGTTTTAGATCTAATCTTGCAAGTTGTAGTTACCTACTATGTGTTACGATCCGGCAACCCCGGAGTGACAATAACCGGAACCACTCCCGGTGATGACCATAGTTTGAGGAGTTCATGTGTTCACCAAGTGCTAATGCGTTGGTCTGGTTCTTTATTAAAAGGAGAACCTTAATATCCCATAGTTTCCTTTTGGACCCCGCTGCCACGGGAGGGATGGACAATAGATGTCATGCAAGTTCTTTTCCCTAAGCACGTATGACGACACACGGAATGCATGCCTACATCACATTGATGAATGGGAGCTAGCCACATATCTCTCTGTGTTATAGGTGTTGCATGATGAATATCATCCAAACAAATCACCGACCCATTGCCTACGAGTTTGTCCTACTGCTGTTACTTGTCTTGCTCTGCTGTTGCTGCTACTGTTGCTACTGTTGTTACTTGTCTTGCTGTGTTGTTGCTACTACTATTGCTACTGTTGTTACTTGTCTTGCTCTGGTGCTACTGATGCTACTGTTGCTACTTGCTACTGATGTCACTACTGATGTTCCTTGCCACTGCTATTGCTCGTTACACTGCCGTTACTCGCTACTTTGTTGTTACTATTGTGCTTCCAGATACTAATCTTTCAGGTGTGGTTGAATCTGACAAATTCAGCTGCTAATACTTGAGAGTATACTCTCACCTCCTGACTGGCTTATCAACAAATTGGGTCAAATACTCTACCCTCGAAAACTGCTGCGAACCCACACGCTGGTGGGCCATCAACAACATTCTTCTAGTTTCATTGTTGGGGAGTGCTTTCAGCATTCTTCCGGTGCCGTTGCAGGAGAAGGTTTGTTGTCATAAGCATTCGTCTAGCTAACGCCAGAGATTGCGCGATCAATCGTCACCACCACCAGAGCGCCGTCACGCTGCCGGAGTACTCATCTACTTCTCTGTCTTGCTTGCTGGAGCAACAAGGCTGAGATCATCGTCGAGTTGTACGTGTGCTGAACGCGAAGGTGCCGTCCGTTCGGCGCTAGATCGGAAAGGATCGTGGGACGGATCGCGAGACGGTTCGTGGGACGGATCGCGAGACGGTTCGTGGGACGGATCGTGGGATGGTTTGAGGGACGGATCGTGAAGACGTTCCAATACATCAACCGCGTTTCTTAATGCTTCCTGCTGAGTTATCTACAAGGGTACGTAGATCTAATCTCCTCTCATAGATGGACATCACCATGATAGGTCTTCGTGTGCGTAGGATTTTTTTTGTTTCCCATGCAATGTTCCCCATCAGGAACATGGACTCTTCCTTGTAGGGTTCGGCCGACCCCTTCTTCTTGGAGTAGGGGGCAAGGCTGCCTCCTCTCCCCTCCTCCTATATATACTAGAGGTTTTGAGGGTTTTGATGCAGAGAAATCAGCCAGGGCTGCCTCTCTCCCTCTACATATGTTTCTCCTCTAGTCTAGTTCGACAATGCTTAGGAGAAGCCCTTCTCGATTAGTTCACCACCACTACTACCACACCGCCGTGCTGGAGAACTCATCTACCTCTCTACCCCCTCTTACAGGATCAACAAGGCGGAGATCGTCGTCGAGTTGTACGTGTGCTGAACGCGGAGGTGCCATCCGTTCGGCACTAGATCGAGATGGATCGTGATGGGATCGCTGGACGGATCATGATGATATCGCAGGACGGGTTGTGATTCGAATCGCAAAGATGCTCCACTACATCAACCGCGTTATATACGCTTCCGCTTAGCTATCTACAAGGGTATGTAGATTCACTATCCCCTCTCGTAAATGATCATCACCATGGATAGGTATTGCGTGTGCGTAGATTTTTTTTGTTTCCCATGCTACGTTCCCCAACATAAATTGATAGGTCTAAAGTGAGATAGATTTGTGGGGTTTATTACCTTAGAAATAAGCACCAGAATCATATCATTTATGCATTCGGGGCTCTCATCCCCTGTGACAATGCTCAATACAATCTGTGTAATTTACTCCCCACAAATGTGCCAATGCAACTGGTAAAAATGCGTCGGGGATCCGTTAGTACCCGGCGCCTTCGTAGGGAACATTTGGAATAAAGTTGTTTTTACCTCATATGTAGTGTATGGGGCGCACAACGACGCATTCATCTCTTCTGTTACCTTTTGTGGTACATGAACAAGAACATCCTCCATATTCTGGACCCCCTCTGATTCATATAGTTGCTGATAGAAAAAGTTGGCCAGCGCCTTCAATTCTCCCGGGTCACCTATCTCAACCCCGGGCGAATTCTGGAGTGCTTTGATCATGTTCTTTTTTCTTGTGAGGCTAGCACGAAGATGGAAGAATTTTGTGTTTCTATCCCCAAATGTTAGCCATTCCACTCGGGCCCTTTGCCGCCACATGATCTCCTCCCGATGATACATCTCCACCAACTTCTCATTGATTTTTAGTTCAACATGAGACGGCCCCATCCTCAAAGGATCACTACAAAGTTCATCCAACATCTGTTTCAGATTCTTGATCTCCTTTCGAACACTTCCGTATGTATTATTACCCCAGTTGTTCAGATTTTCAGACAAATTCTGAACTTTCATTCTCATGTCTACCACTGAAACACAAGGCACCCTAGGGTCCCAGCCCTCCGTGATTAAATCCTTGAGCCCCTTATGTGTCGTCCACATAATCTCGTACTTAAAACTACGTGTAAATTGTGGCCGTTGGTGGGTTCCAAAGTCCAGCAACAATGGGGCGTGATCCAAAGTAGCAACCGTGAGGTGTGATAGTGACGCTAATGGAAACCTCTATAACAAACCCGCAGTAACGAGAGCCTGTCAAGTCTACATCTTGTATAGCTTCCACCGACCACCTTCTTTTCAAAAGTCCAGAAACCGGCCTTTGTAGCCAAGATCTAGCAACGTGCAAACATCACTGGTGTCTCAAAATGCTTGAATTTGAGCATTGTTACGCTGCCCCACTCCCACATGCTCTTCTGGATGTAAGACTTCATTGAAATCCCCTATACATAACCAAGGCAAACTACTCAAAGTGCTAATATTTTTTAGGACCGTCCATGTTTGGTGGCGCAAGTGTGTTTGAGCTTCTCCATAGACACAAGTTAACCTCCATAGATCTTGTCCCTGCTCCTCTACAGAAACATCTAAGTGGTAAACAGAATAACCCAAAATTTCTATCTTTATTGAATTGTTCCAAAAGAGACCTATTTATCCACTTCTACCATTACTATCAACTACATAAGCCTTATCAAAACCAATAGAACTAGCCAAAGTTTCTACCCTAGCACCCTCAACTTGAGTTTCTACAATGCACAATCGCGAAATCACGAAGTTCATGAACTACAACGGCTTTACCCGCACCATGGTAGTTACATCAGAAGACACTCATTGGGCCCAGCGGTGCCCCTCGTCGGAGCCCGCCAAAGTTTTGTCTTGGTTCACCACTATCCCACTTTTGCCCGAGGTCTTGTCTGGTTTGTTTCCCACTTTAGCTCTTTTGGTTTCCTGCTTGGCACTTGGGCTCGTCGGAATTGAAGGTGGGGGGGTAGGAGATTGCTCTTTCCTGTAAAAATAGAAGCCGCCGCAGAATCAGACAGACTGCTGAGTTTTGCTTGCTCCGATGCCCTTTTCATGTTGTTCGCATCCTCCATCACCGCGTCTTGATCTGCTTCCCCAACCTCCATCTCATTAATGTCAAGATCGAGTCCTCTTGCATGACCTCTAGCGCGGGCTCCCCGACATCCTCCTCTTCTACCACGACCACCCCTGGTCCCTGTCTAGTGTGCATAGTCCACGTTACCCTTAAATCTTTGAAGATGAGGGCTGACGGAGGATGGATGCCACTGCCATGTTCCTTGAAAAGATGTCCAAGCATCCCACAAACAACACACCAATCCGGGAGTTTCTCATATCTAACCCTATAAATCTGGCGTCTGTCATCTCGAATCAACGAAACAACGTTCTTCAGAGGCTTTGTGACGTTAATCCTAACCCACACACGGTGAAAATTGCCCGCAAAATCCTGAGATTATGGCTTTGTGAATAGTAATTCCCCGACCTTTGCAGCTAGGGATGGGAGCAGATGAGAATATAATGGTGGCACATCATGAATCTGAGCCCAAATCTTGACAGTATCAAGAGGAACAGTCGAGGGTTTCGCCAAACCATCATAGGGCTTGATTATGACCGCATCACCTCTAAAGTGCCAAGGCCCTTCTTGAGTAACTCGCTCCCAATCTCCAAGACATGAGAATTGCACCATATACAAGTTATCCTCAAGTGGCTTAAAAACCACTTCCCGAGCAAGATCCCAAGCTGATCGCATGTTCCGAAAGAACCAGTACTGAGAGTAGGTTTTGGCAGAATTCACCCTAGCCAGTGCGATCCACCGAGCCGCCTCCATCGATGCTTCCATCTCATCGAAAACCACATCATCCAGATCCTCTTCCCACGGACCCAATCCCTTCATCAGAAGTTGCACATCATCGATGTCAGATGGACCAGCCTTAGCCGATCCCGAAGCCCAATCCGACGCCATCTTTGAGACTCTAACCCGATTAAGAACAAGATCGGGTTGTGGTGGTAAAACCCTAAACCTGAGCCTATCACCCTCCGCATCCTGGAAGATCGGCCGCACGAGCACGCCCTAGCAGGGAATAGGTGGGTAGCTTGAAACGGCGGAGGTAGGGGGCGATGGTCTCAACGGCGGCGAAAATCACCACCGAGAGGAACAAAACCCTAACATGAGGGAACTTCTTACCAGTGAATCTTTTCTATTGGGGGGGGCAAATGTCACATCCCTGACACCTTAAGCAAGTTAGTCTTGTGCTCATGTCTTCCTTGCATTTGCATCTAAGAATTTTCAACAAGAACAAGAAAGTGGCAAAGGAAAAACTCAAAACCCTAGCCACTACTTTAAATAAAGGAAATCTCAAACTAGTTAAAATCAATGAACCCAAAATGGCCTCAAGAAATGTTCAAACTTTCTGATAAATCATGAAAGAAAATGAGCATTGGAGAAAACTATTTTCTTGACACTTTAAGCATTTTAAATAAATGCAAAAGCTACTAGTTTCAAGTTTTAAATTTGAAATCAGAAACTTTAAATTTTCAAAAATGTTGAAAACTTTGGAAATGGTTGGAAATATTCCAACAAATATCCAGGTGTGTTTAAAATAGTTTTTACAAACCAATTTGGAGCTGAAATAAATAGCAAAACAATAGTTAGCAAAACAGAAACAAAATAGAAAAGAAATAAGAGAAAGAAATGACTTACCTCTATTTGTCACCGGCCCAGCCCACCAGGGGCTCCCCGGTCATCTTCCTCCTCCTGCCAGAAGGCAGGGGAGAAGATGAGCACGGCGGCCGAGCCGGCCACCTCCTGCCTGCCTGCTCACTGCTGGAGGCCTCCAGGAGCGCCAGCGCGATGCCCGCGTCTTCTTATCCTCCTCCCCGCGGTTCTATCCTCTCCCTAGGCCTCTCGATCCCCTTTCCCTCTCGGATCTCTCTCTCCCCGAAGCTCCGGTCACCGTCGATCTGTCGTCTCCCGGTCCTCCCCGACCCTGCCGGCAGCCTCACAAGATCCGCCGTGAGCTCCTCTTCCTGTTCCCCCTCTTCCCGAGGCCTTCCCCCTCCTCTAACCACGTTAGCCGCCGGAGCCCGAAGGACCTCGTCGCCGGCCATGTCATTGCCGTCGTTGTGGTACTCGGCTCGCGAGGCCGAGCTCAGGAATGAGCTCCTCGAGCTCTGTAGATGGCGTAGGGTCTCTCTCCCAGCTCGCTAGCCCCCTGCATCGGCACTATTGTCGACGCCCGAGCCGCAGCCGCTGCTGGCCTCATCGCCGGCAAGGATTCCGATGACCACCGGGTCCAGCTCCACTCCAGATAGATGCGGCGTTTCACCAGCTGCCTGTAGCTCTCTTCTGCACCCAAAACCGACGGCTATAGCGCTGTCTGGCTCTCTCCGGCGAGCCCTTCGCCGCGCCCGTGGTCGCCGCCGGCCATACTCCGGTGGGGGCCGACGTGGCCAAGTTAATCCGGTAGTTTAGAGGCTTAAACTCTCGCTGACAGTGGGCCCAAGGCCAAGTCAACTTAGTTAAGGGGCCGGTCAGTGCGGGATTAACCCCAGAGAGGCTGACCAGTGGGTCCCCCCTGTCAGGTTTGACCTGAACAGGTCGGCTGACCTGCTGATGTCATGCTGATGTAATAAAAGTATTATCCAGTATAAAAATAATTCCAGAAATGTTTAAAACTTCAAAAATTCATAGAAATTAATCTGTAACTCCAATGGAAATAATTTATATATGAAAAAGTATCAGAAAAATTCAAGGAATCTGAGTATGCTATTTTCAATCATGTTTGAAAAAGTTACAGAACCCTAACATGTAGAATAATGAACAAGTCAATCCTTATAATTACTTATAAATGGAATTTGGAAAATATTTTTAAATTTAATTATGCTTGACATGATCAAACATTAATCTAATAACAAACCAGTACCTTAACATGACATCTCATGCATGCTAACATCAAGTTGATCTGAGCATCAGGTCGAATCAATTAAATCGGTATCCGAGAATACCTCGTTTGAATTGATATTCGAATATGATTCAAATCAACTCTAAACCTAATACATGTTGATTATAATAGTTTATCACCTTGCATTCTCATGCCATGCTCATGCACCATCTTGCTTGCATATGATTGTTATTGATTGTTGCCATTCATTTCGGTAGGCTCCGCACCCCCGGATTCCATCGAATATCCGTCTGACGGATATTGTCCCTCCTCTGAGCAACAAGGCAAGCAACCCTTTTGATCATCCCGATAATTTGCATGTTCTTGCTCCTGCACTTATTTATTGCATTAGGATCAAATGCTTCAACTGCTTTTGCCACGTTAGTTGAACCCACTTCCTTTGCATGACCTAACCTTGTCACAGTAAATAGCCGAACCTTGCAACCTAGCATACCTGGTAGTTGCTTGAGCTATGATGTGCCTTATCCTGCTATGCATGCTATGCTTAGAGTTGTGTATGGTCTGTCATCTGGGAGATGAACAGAATTGTGAGAATGTGTTCGGTAAGCAAAGGTTGTGTGTTGAACCTGACTTGGTAAAGGTACCGGTGAAAGGCTGTGTAGGAGTACATGGCGGGTTGTTTCATTGGAACCGTCCATAGGAAATGAGTTCCGTGTATGTAATCCAAGACTAGATACTACCACATGCTGGGCCCTGAAATATGACCCTGCTCGGCCTATTAATCGCTTAGTACTCGGTCCAGGAGTTGCAAGTAGTTCTCGGTGTTTATAGTACGCTCGGAGGCCGTGCATGGTGCGACTCGAGAGGTGGGCCGTGATGCGGTGGCGGTGCACGGTGTACCAAGTGGCACCGAATGGTGGGCTTGGGAACCCTGCGCACATCGTTTGAGGCCGTGGAAACCTTGGCCGGACTTCCGACGGGTTACTCTCGGATAGGCGATAAACCGTACTATGTACTAGTGTGGTTACGGCCGTGGCCGACTCCTCGGGGCTTCGCTGAAGGTTGCCGAGGTGCATGCGTGCACATGGCGATAAGTGGCGGGCGTGTGTGACGTACACCCTGCAGGTTATGATCTATTCGAATAGCGCGTCCCCGGATATGGACTACTTGGAGACATATGTTGTTCATAGATAACTTAAATGGCTACTCATAAAATTGCCAAGATAGCGTGAGTGTCGTGGAGGCATTTCGTATGGAGACGGAATGATTCCACGATGGTGTATTGTTGTGGTGTTAGTGGACTCTGTAGCGAGAAATCAAGTTGTCAAAATTATTTAAAAATGCAAGTTGTCTAGCCACGAGTCAGATGCTGGCTTTCCGCATGAAACCCCACAATACCTTTTTGATACCTTGCATGAGTAGTTAGTTATCCTAAAGTCTTGCTGAGTACCTTCGTACTCATGTTTGCTTAATAAATGTTGCAGAGGTTTCTAATGACCCTAATGGGGGGTTCTTCGTAGACATCGACGATGACGAGTAGCTGGTGTCCTAGCTACGATCTGGCCCTACGTTGGATCTGTAGTATAGTCAGGCCATGTGCCTTCTAGTTGACCTGTCTGTACTCAGACAGTTTAAACTCTTCCGCTGGCTTGTAACTGAATGATTGCTATTATGGGTCGTGAGACCCTTAATGTGTAATATTATGTGTGTGGCTCTTCCGAGCCTCTTAAATAAAGGTTGTATGTTTATGGTTATGTTGTGATGCCATCGATGTATCTATACATATCGGTATGCCATGCGTACGTGTGTCGTACTTGATATGTATGGGGTTTGATTACTTAGTCGTGAACTTTAGTAGCACTCCTTACAAGGAAATGCCCCTTTGTGATCCAATGAGCCTTGGTAGTTCGCTACTACTCCGGACACATTGATTGACCGGCATGTGTCCTTCTTAGCTGTTGTGTCTGTCCCCTTTGGGAAATGTCACGCGATGTAATGGAGTCCTTGTCGCTTGCTACGACTCGTCTACATTCGCTGATGACCGACACCTGCTTTGTTGGGTCATGTATGCCTGTCCTTGTGCGGTACTGCCACTTTGGTTTATGACTAGACATGTCGATCCGGGTTCTTTGACATTGGAATGCTAGCGACACTATTGCATACGTGAGTCAAAAGACGCAAAAGGTCCCGGCTAAGGTAAGGCTGCAGCCGTGGAGTTAACCGTGCGTGAGACCGCAAAGGGATGCGATGTGTTACAGGCTGGATTCCTATGGCTTAGGATCAGGGTCCCGACAGCAAAGCACTCCTTTGAAAGCCTCTTCAAGGGTCATTTACTTTCCTTTCGCGAGAAACACGACCATGTCTCTTAAAAATGAAAAATGCATTTCCTTTTTTTCTCACGAGAGACACATATTTACTTCTCGTGAAGGCTTCAGCCATGCCTCTTTCCAAAGGAAAAAAACATGCTCCCAGTTCGATATCCCCCCCCCTTTTTCTTTCTTTTCTTAGGGAAAAAAGTTTGCTAAAATTTATCATCACAGGATCTAGTTTTGAAGGTCTTGACGTGGGGAACCCAACTGTAAAAACGGTTTAAGATTTGGATGCGCGATTTAAGATATAAAACATTTTGAATAAATGAATCTATGAAAAATGGGAAAACTCTCTCTCGTTTGAAGGTTGAGTGAAAACAAAACTTGCCCTCCGTCGAAGGTGGGAGTGACCTTTGCAAAGAATGCTTCTTAATTCGTGATTTCGCTAATTGAGTGCAACTAGCTAAGAGGTACCCCTTGCGGGAGCTCTTCAAGTGTCACTTTCGATGGTCTAAGAGTGTATCACTTTTAACCGCCGTCACGTATCTCGTGGTGGACGCTTCATTGGGATTTTATTTTGGACGCATTTTTGGGTTTTAAAGGATTTTTGGGTTTTTTGGGTTTTGCCTAGTTTTTCCTACGTGTTGGGCAAAAAATCGAGAAAATATTTTTCCCCGTGAAAATACATTTTTTTTCTTTTACGAGAGGCATAAATTTTCTTTTGCACTGACACAGATTTGCTTTCGCACGGTGCCTCCTAGTAAAAAAGACACGTCTTTTTTTCACGAGAGGCACATGTTTGCTTTTTGAGAGATATATTTGTGGCTTTCAAAAAAAAGGAAAAATCATGCTCCTGGGTCCATTTCTTCTTTTGTTTTTTCCTAAAATAATTTAGTCAAAACCTATTAGCATGGAACTAGTTTGAAGATTTCAACAGCAAAAATACAACATAAAAATGTTCGCAATTTAAATGCACGGTTTAAAAATATAATCTATACTATTAAAGGGGGATCTACCGTCTGTCGTGATGGTTCGACCTCGTACGATACCCACTTCCTCCCGCTAGCACTTCCACCAATTTTTTCCAACCATCCATAAACCAGGAGATTAAATAAAGAGAACAACTGGTTCACTAAAAAAGGCCCTCGACCAGCCCATCGCTCCTTCGCCGCACAAAAAATCGCAACAAGAAAATCCACGCCCCAGGAAAAAAATAGAATGCACGTTCTCCACCTCGGCTGACGTGCAAGCCTCCATCCTTAGATCTTTTTCACCCATGAACTGCCAGCACCTGCTCTCCCGCAACCACCCAGTGCTTCTGGCCTCCCTGTCCACTGGGCGCCGGCCTACACCGCCTCCCCCTCCATCGAACGACCTCCTCTCTCCGCGACTACACATGTGCCTCACAGACACGGGCCTGCACTGGAGAGCACCACGTCAAAACAAACTCGTCCGTCCAGCAAGATGGAGCGGAGACAACGGGGGTGGAGGAGCAGCGCTAGATGGGCGCCCGACGGCGACCTGATACAAAAGGAGTCAGACACATGAGTGCAGGCGGAGGACACGGGCACAGGAGACCAGCCGACCAAAGGACGACGGAGGGCGGAAGTGTAAGCCTACCGTGGCCGACAGGTGAAGAAGTCACAAGGCCGAGGCGGCTGACGTGTGCCGGTGCGTCTTGTGGGACGCGCGACTCCGCGTCGCTGCCGCACGATCTCCATCATTGTCGCGCCGGTCGTGGCCCTCTCCAGGCGAATAGGATGGCAATGTCACTCTTCTTTGAATCCAGTTAACTGCAGGTGTTGGAGGGCGCCGCCGTGAGTCTCGGCTCTCGTTCTCATGACATCGCCTCCTCATCGCGCATCTAAGTCTCTGATGGAAGACAACGACGCATAAACTTTCCCCTCAATTTGGATCTTGCTTGATAAATCACGACCAAATTTCACACGGATTCCCTACTGATGGGCCCTATCAAGATGAGGACAGGATTTGTGACTCAAGCCTTTGGTGCTTCTGGCTCTTGTTCTCGTCCTGGTCGGAAGTTGCGCGGGGCTGTGAGTGTGCACGCATGATGATAACTATCACGCATCTCAAGTTTTCCATGGAGAAGGAAGCCGGTATGTGCTCTTACTCCTCAACTTGCACTGCCTATATAACACATTGCCTGGACACCAACTGCATAACCGCGTACGTGCTCCTACAATATTTATTTGCAGGCCAATCTAAAATTTCAACATGTAATTATTTGGAAGGACAAGTATCTTTGTGAGGAACATCTTTGCTGAAAGGATCGATATGGTTGACTAGAGGGGGGTGAATAGGCAATGACCACTTTTTAATTAATCTTAACAAGTTAGGGTTAGCAACATAAAGGTTCTCTAAAATGACAACAAGGTGATGAACCTATATGATGCTACCAACTATAAACACTAAGGCAAGTAAGAGATAGTCTACAACAAAAACATACACAATGTAAAGATTAGAGATAACCGCAAGTGGAACCAATGAAGATGAGGATGTGTTACCGAAGTTCCTTCCCTTTGACAGGAGTACGTCTCCGTTGGAGCGGTGTGGAGGCACAATGCTCCCCAATAAGCCACTAGGGCCACCTTATTCTCCTCACACCCTCACACAATGCAAGGTGTCGTGATTCCACTATAGGTGCTCTTGAAGGCGGCCACCGGACCTTTACAAACAAGGTTGGGGAAATCTCCACACAAAGCTTGGAGGCTCCCAACAAGACCACGGAGCTTCACCACAATGGAATGTGGCTCCGAGGTGACCTCAACCGTCTAGGGTGCTCAAACACCCAAGAGTAACAAGATCCGCAAGGGATTAGTGGGGGGAATCAATTTTCTCTTTGTGGAAGTGTAGATCTAGGCCTTCTCAACCAATCCCTAGGAAATCAACAAGTTTGATTTGCTAGGGAGAGATCGGGCACTTTTGAGCTTAGGGAGCAACAATGGAGCTTGGGAGAGTCAAAGGTAGGGTTCTTGAGCAAGAAGAACCCTTTTATATAGCGGGAGGGGGAATCCAACCATTTTCCCACTCACAGCACGAGCCCAGCGGTACTACCGCTGGCTTCAGTGGTACTACCGCTGAGCCCATGGTAGCGCAAAGATACTACCGGGCCAACCACCGCCAAGAAAGTCTTTGCAAAAAGTCCGGCGAAGTACAGCCGCAAGGATGGCGGTACTAAAGTCCTGGAGCGGTACTACCGGTGACCAGGGGCGGTACTACCGCTAGGCCAGCGGTACTACCGCCGGGCTAGCGGTACTACCGCTAGTCCCAGCGGTACTACCACTAGGTGACTTTTTTGCAAGAGGAGAAAAACCAGAGATGGGAAAAGCTCCAAAGTTGCAGGGAAAGGGGATGGAGATAAAGTGTGTGCGTGCAAGATTGATTCCACCCAAACCTTTCCAATACGGATCTCCTCTTAATAGTATGGTGTTCCTACGACTCAAAAACCACCAAAAAGAATCGTAGAGGACACTGTGCTTCTATTCCATGGAGGGTGCCGAATCGTCTTGTGCCTTTGTCATGTATTATCTGAAAGCTCAATGCACACGATTAGTCCATTAAGTTACTTTCATCAATCACCAAAATTACTTAGGCATAAATATGCCCTAACAATCTCCCCCTTTTTGGTGGATTGATAACAATACCGGATTTGCACACTAGAAAGCATGTGATCATAAAGATAATTTAATAGAGATAATAGAAGAGCATATGACTCACATCATATGATAAAAATAGGTCTCACAATAAAAACAAGTCTCACATCACACGTAGTAAAGATAGCAAATATGATCAAACCAAGTTCAAAGCAAACACGATAAAGATAAAGCAAAGCTAAAGCAAAGCAAATCCAACTCCTAGACTCTCTCCCCCTTTGGAACAAGACACCAAAAGGGGGGCACACCTAAGACACAGGTGGTCACTCCTCATCCCCAGACTCATCCGTGGCATCTGGATCCTGCTCGTCCTGCTCCTCCTCAATGTCCTCCTGAGAAGCCTCCTCCTCAGCATCAAACCCAGTCCACTGGTAACCTTGAGCCCTCATCTAGTCAGTCTCTGGAGTGATGTCGTCCTCTGAGCCGCTTGAGATTGCCACATCAAGTGTCCTTAAGACACGCTTGTGCCTCTGACGGTTCTCCTTCTGGGCCACATGAGACTGATACTATCCCTTGGCCTGCATACATAAGAGAGTCTTCATCTGATCGTTTGGCTTCACAGCCCAAGATGGCATATCAGAAGAGCGGGTATGCGAAGCAGGTCCTCCTCCAGCAGCAGTCTCTGTGTCCATATCCATGGGCTGAGAAGAAGTTGATGGGTTGGCCCATTTGTCTTTTATACGCAGCTTGATAGGATCATGCAAAAAATAGTCAGCTTGTATAGGGAAGGGATCTATCAGACAGATATCGTTCCACCTCTTCTGAATATAGGCAAACAGGTAAGGCCCGTAGATGGGAACCTTACGGTTCATGATGCAATTCCAGATCTCATGGAACATCACATCAGCTATGTCGAGAGGCGCAGTTTCCTTAGTCCTTGCCTCCTCACACAACATAAGCATCTCAGCCAGATGACCATGCACCTCGTCCTTGTTGCCAATACGAGGGGACACAGAGTTGCGGAAGACCCGATGCATGATATCCAGATGCGTGGGGAGCACACCTTTTTTGATGTAATTTTGTTGCAGCCTATCCTTGGGGCTGGCAGTAGACGAAGTAGGAGCATGAGGACGCATCCCAAGAACATTTTCTTCCCCCTGGAAGTCAACGTTGAGGAACTGCATGAACTCCGTCTAGGAACCAGTCAGCTTCTGATTACCGGTCATGCAGGTCATGGTGCACTCATCATCAGGTTGAAAGTGAACAATGACATAAAACTGGGTCACAATATCTGGATCGAAGTCCTTTCTGAAGGTGATGATATTTGTAAGGCCAAGCTTTTAAATCAAGGAGAGAGCCTCGCCAAAGTAGTCCGGATGCCACCGAAAGTGAGCGAGGTCGATCCACTGCACTGGGACAAAGATCTTCTTGAAGGGCACGATGATGTCACGATAGATCATTGCATGTTCCCGTGACCAAACATGATCGACGCCCCTGAGCTAAGCCTTGTCATCAACATAGGGATCACAGGTGCGGAGTGCCAGAAAATCCTTAGGGGCCATAGTGCGAACGTTGACCCCTTTGGACTTGGTAGCAGTCTTCTTGAAGGACCTCTTCTTAGGATTCAGACTGGAAGTGGCGGAACCTTCTGGAGCCTCTGGAGTGCGATACTGCTTTGGTTGGGTGTTACGTGCAGGGTTCGAGCGACGAGGACCACCTGTGACACACAAGACACACACACCAAAAAGAGCGACAAATGGAGTCATGGCAATGTTCAAAAATCATAAGAAGAAACACATATTGCCAAGAGAAATCAAAATAATAATAAAAAATAACCTCCTGGCGGTAGTATCGCTCCCCGTGGCGGTAGTATCGCTCCCCGTGGCGGTAGTACCGATGGGGGTCCTCGCGGTAGTACTGCTAGAGGGTTGACTTTCAGATGTGGATATATTTGAACCCACAAAAGCTACTAGATTCGTTTCAAGAGATCCACGGCTAATAAATAAACTCATTACAAGAATCACCATAGCCTAACACATGTGGAACTCGAGATCATCTAGATGGAGACAAGCCTAGTCAATGGGATACAAGTTTTAGATCAAATCCATGAGATGTATGATAAGAGCTACTAGATCTAAAACATGGAGAACTAGGGCATGTCAAAATATTTGCAATGAAGAACATTAGACCTAAAATCCCCTAAGATATCTCTCTCGTTCCATCCAAAAACTAAGCACAAATCATATCCATGGATCCAAATCAGCAAGCTCCTAACCCTAGAACCAAACACACCAACCAAGAGAAGAAGGGGAGGAGCTTTACCGGAGTCCATGGCACTTGACGGAGGAAGGAGGAGGGGAGCAAACCCTCCAACTGAAAGGAGAGGAGGGGCTCCGCAGAGAGAGATCTAAATGGGGGGAGTTCGATGTAGAGGGAGAGAGAGCCACGAGGAAGAAGCAGGGCAAGAAAAAAAATGGCTCCCCCTCCTTTATATAGTCCAAGGGGTACGAGCCCAGCGGTAGTACCGCTCGGTCATGGCGGTAGTACCGCTACCCGGGCGGTAGTACCACTCCCCCTGGCGGTAGTACCGCTCGGGTCCTAGCGGTAGTACCGCCGTCCTGGCGGTAGTACCGCTCCCCCTTGAGACAGCCCTAAAAAGCCCTAGTCAAGCCTCGATAGGCTCGGGTCCTGGCGGTAGTACTGCTACCCCTGGAGGTAGTACCGCTACCCCTGGTGGTAGTACCGCTACCCCTGGCGGTAGTACCGCTGGGGTCCTGGCGGTAGTACCGCTACCCCTGGCGGTGGTACCGCTCAAAAAGGCACAACGAGACATAGAACTTCGTGGAAATGACGTGGGCAACGACTAGTCAGTGTAACAAAAAAGGTAACACCAGCAAGATATACTAACTAGTCATTTTGTATCCTTTCTTCAATACGAGAGAAAGGTGGGGGCGGTGGCCGAAGCCACCTATGTTTGAGACAAAGGTATGACACCGCGAAGAATTATCCTTGGGTTCACGACTAACCCTCGTCTTTGAAGCACAAGTGCCATTTAATAATGGACAAAGTGAAAGACTTGATAGATTTATGCATAATGAGGGCAGGGAAAGTTCATTGAGAGAACAACACTCCCCCTATGTCCATGCCTACACCTAGAACAAGATGTAATGCAGAGTGAGGTGCAAAGTGCCTAGTTTCAATCCACATTACTTGAATCAATGATATTTAGCTCATGCCTTAACTCCCGGAACCTTGCTTCATCTAGGGGCTTAGTGAAAATATCTGCAAGTTGCTATCAGTGTTGATGAAGTGAACCTCAATATCACCTCGCTTGATATGTTCACGAATGAAGTGATGGTGAATATCAATATGCTTGGTCTTGCTATGTTGCACCGGATTGAGGGAAATCTTGGTAGCACTTTGATTGTCACATAGAAGAGGCACTTTGTCACAAGTGACACTGAAATCCTTTAAAGTTTGCCTCATCCATAGTAACTGTGCACAACAACTTGCAACTGCCACATACTCAGCTTCGGTGGAAGATAGTGAGACACAATTCTGCTTCTTTGAAGACCAACTTACCAGTGAACGACCAAGGAATTGACATCCTCCAGAAGTTGACTTCCTCTCCACACAGTCTCCTGCCCAATCTGAGTCAGAATAGCCCACTAGGTTGAAGTTTGCTCCTTTGGGATACCATAGACTAAAGTTTGTGGTATGAGCCAAATATCGAAAGATTCGCTTAACAGCCATAAAATGGCTTTCTTTTGGTGCAGATTGAAACCGTGCACAAATCCCTACACTCAACATGATATCCGGTCTAGATGCACAAAGGTAAAGAAGGGATCCAATCATGGAGCGATATACCTTTTGATCCACTGCTTTACCATTGGGATCATTGTCAAGCTTGCATCTTGTTGGCATGGGAAACTTGACCGGCTTGACATTCTCTAGCTCGAACCTCTTGAGCATGTCTTGAGTGTACTTCGCTTGTTTGATGAAGGTCCCTTCTAAGCCTTGTTTAATCTCGAACCCGAGGAAGAACTTCAACTCACCCATCATAGACATCTCAAATTTCTCGGTCATTAGTGCAACAAATTCTTCATTGAAAGATTCGTTAGGGGAACCAAAAATGATATCATCAACATATAGTTGGCATATGAACAAATCCCCTTTGACCTTCTTAGTAAAAAGAGTGGGATCTATCTTCCCAATTTCAAACCCACGATCTTGTAACAACTCAGTAAGGTACTCATACCACGCACGTGGGGCTTGTTTAAGGACATAGAGTGCCTTATTAAGTTTGTACACATGATTGGGGAGCTTGGGATGTTCGAACCCCGGGGGTTGTTTGACATAGACCAACTCATTTAAAGGAACATTAATAAAAGCAGTTTTCACATCCATTTGCTGTAATTTGAAATTATGATGAGAAGCAAATGCAAGCAGCATGCGAATAGGTTCTAGACGAGCAACAGGGGCAAAGGTTTCACCGTAGTCGATACCCTCGACTTGGGAGTAGCCTTGAGCCACCAATCTTGCCTTGTTTCAAATCACAATCCCATTGGCATCTTGCTTGTTTTTGAATATCCATTTGGTCCCAATGACATTATGTTCCTCCTTTGGTCTGGGCACTAAATTCCGGACTTGATTACGCTCGAAGTTGTTGAGTTCTTCATGCATGGCCATAAGCCAATCCTCATCATCGAGTGCTTCCTGTACCTGTTGAGGTTCACAATACGAAACAAACACGTGATGCTCACAATAATTCCAAATTTGCTGACGAGTGGATACTCCCCTTTTCAAACTGCCAAGCACATTCTTCATAAGATGTGACTTGACTCTCAGCTTGTTCGCAATCTTGGCTGCGCGATGCTCCAAGAGTTCTGCATTGGATAACTGGGGAGCATCGACTTGATTACTTTGCTTGCCATTGTGTTTTGATCCTCCCTTGGCACCAGTAGCCCTCTTAGGTGCCACAGAAGGGAATTGAGAGACAACATCCTGATCAACTTGATTTTCGACTTGAGCAGGCTCACTGGTTTGTCCTTGTTCTTGTGGTTGCTCTTGATCTTGATCTTGTGCTTCTATTTGGTCTGGATCTTGTAGTTGCACTTGATCTTGATCTTGAGCAGATTCAGAACCTTGTGTAAGCACTTGGACATCATGAGGCACATCACCATCTTTGAGCAATTGATCTTGTCCTTGAACTTGTTCAACTGGTTGTGGGTCTTCTCTTTGTTCATCGGAAGCGTGTGGGGCTTGTGAGGATGATGGCTCCACTTGAGTAGAGCATTGTCCTTCTCCTTCGGCCACAAGGGGTTCCTCAATGGGGAGTATTTGACCAATCCCCATTCTTCTTACGGCTTGGGGAGGAATTTCATCACCTACATCACATAGACCACTTTGCTCCACTTGGGAGCCATTATTTTCATCAAACTCCACGTTACACGTTTCCTCAAGGAGCCCGGTGGACTTGTTGAGGACACGGTAAGCATGATAGTTTGTAGCATAACCAACAAAGATGCCCTCTTGTGCTCTAGAATCAAATTTAGCTAAACGTGCACCTTTCTTGAGAATGAAACACTTACACCCGAATACCCGGAAGTACTTGAGATTGGGTTTGTTTCCGATTGGAATCTCATATGGGGTCTGATACGTCCCCAACGTATCTATAATTTTTGATGGTTTCATGCTATTATCTTGTCAGACTTTGGATGTTTTGCATGCCTTTTATATATTTTTTGGGACTAACTCATTAACTCAGTGTCAAGTGCCAGTTCCTGTTTTTTCCATGTTTTTGACCCCTTTCAGAGGAGATTTTGAAACGGAGTCCAAACGGAATAAAATCCCCAAAAAGAATTTTTCCATAACGAAAGATGATCAGCAAACTTGAGAGCCAAGGCAGGGGGCCCCAGGGGCCCCACAAGCCCTCACCCCGCGGCCAGGGGGGAGGCCGGGGCCCACAGGCTTGTGGGCCCCCTGGACGCCCTTTGCCCTAGGGGTTGCACCTATATATTCCCTAAAAATCCCAAAAAAATCAGGAGATCATCAAAAGTACTTTTCCGCCGCCGCAAGCTTCTGTCTCCGCAAGATCCCATCTGGGGCACGTTCTGGTGCCCTGCCGGAGGGGGATTCGGACACGGAGGGCTTCTTCAGCAACACCATGACCTCTCCGATTATGCGTGAGTAGTTCACCATAGACCTACGGGTCCATAGCTAGTAACTAGATGGCTTCTTCTCTCTCTTGGATCTTCAATACAAAGTTCTCCATGATCTTCATGGAGATCTATCTGATGTAATCTTCTTTTGCGGTGTGTTTGTCGAGATCCGATGAATTGCGGATTTATGATCAGTTTATACATGAATCTTATTTGAGTTTCTTCTGATCTCTCTTATGCATGATTTCATATCCTTGTAATTCTCTTCGAGTTGCGGGTTTTGTTTGGCCAACTAGATCTATGATTCTTGCAATGGGAGAAGTGCTTGGTTTTGTGTTCATACTGTGCGGTGACCTCACCCAGTGACAAAAGGGGTAGCGAGGCACGCATCATGTTGTTATCATCAAGGGTAAAAAGATGGGGTTTTCATCATTGGTTTGAGATTATCCCTCTACATCATGTCATCTTGCTTAAGGAGTTACTCTGTTCGTCATGAACTCAATACACTAGATGCATGCTGGATAGCGGTCGATGTGTGGAGTAATAGTAGTAGATGCGGAAAGTATCGGTCTACTTGTCTCGGACGTAATGCCTATATGTATGATCATTGCCTTAGATATCGTCATGACTTTGCGCGGTTCTATCAATTGCTCGACAGTAATTTGTTCACCCACCGTGATATTTGCTATTTTGAGAGAAGCCTCTAGTGAACACTATGCCCCCCGGGTCTACTCCACACCATATTTTCAGCCTTACACTTTTTACTTCGTTGCACTTTCCGCCTTTAGATCTCACTTTGCAAAAAATCTTGAAGGGATTGACAACCCCTTTGAAGCGTTGGGTGCAAGCTTGTTTGTGTTTGCGCAAGTACTCTGGACTTGACGAGACCCTCCTTCTGGATCGATACCTTGGTTCTCAAACTGAGGGAAATACTTACTGCTCCTGTGCTGCATCACCCTTTCCTCTTCAAGGGAAAAACCAACGCAAGCCCAGTCTCCGTCAACGTGTCAATTTCTGGCGCTGTTGTCTGTTGCCGTAGCAGGGTCTTGTTCAAGCCTTTGCAGATATAGAGCCGATTAGACGCATGACATGCTGTGTTGATGGCTTCGGCCCAAAAGTTATATGGAGATTTGAATTCCGACATCATTGTTCTTGCCGCGTCCATCAACGTCCGGTTCTTCCTTTCCGCCACACCATTTTGTTGAGGGGTGTATGGTGCTGAATATTGATGTTTTATTCCCTCGTCACCTAGAAACTCATCCAAGGTGTAGTTCTTGAACTCGGTGTCGTTGTCACTTCTAATCATCAGAATCTTTGCTTCATGTTGACGTTGAGCTTCATTAGCAAAGTTGATGACAGTTTGTTGAGTCTCACTCTTCCTCTTGAAGAAATATACCCAGGTGTATCTTGAGTAGTCATCAACAATCACCAAGCAGTACTTTCTGCCCCCAAGACTATCAAATGATGGAGGACTGAAGAGATCCATATGAAGGAGCTCCAACGGCCTCTTAGTGTAAATGAGAGTCGTTGGACGATGAGCAGTTTCATGAATCTTCCCTTCAATGCAGGCACTGCAAGCACGATCTCTGGCAAAACTCACATTTTTTAGTCCACGAATATGGTCCCCTTTGAGGAGAGTTTGCAAAGATCTCATATTGACATGAGCTAGTCGGCGATGCCAAAGCCAGCCCACATCAACTTTAGCCATTAGACAAGTCGCAGTCTTAGTGGGTCGCTTTGAAAAGTTCACCACATAGAGACCATTTTCGACATATCCAACATAGGATACTTTAAGAGTCTCGCTCCACAAAAGGACCACAATATCAATATTAAAGAATGTGGAAAAGCCCATAATTGCAAGTTGACAAACCGAAAGTAAATTGTAAGCAAGGGACTCAACAAACATGACCTTCTCAATAGATAACTCTTGAGAGATGACCACCTTACCAAATCCCAATACCTTTGACGATGATGCATCAACGAATTGGACATGGGTGGGCATAGATGGGGAAGGATGCACATCCACCACTAAGTCCTTTCTTCCGGTCATATGATTTGTTGCTCCACTATCGAGCAACCATGACACCCCATCGGAAGCAAACTCCTGCAATAGATCAAGGCTTGGTTTTAGGTACCCATTTTTGAATGGGTCCTTTAATGTTAGAGACAAGGGTCTTAGGAACCCAAATAGCCCATTCAATGGACTCATAGTAAGAACCAACAAATCTGGCATAAACATGCCCATCACCAGCACGACATAAAACATAGGAAGGATTAAGTTTGCCGGCTCATTTTCAGCATATGAGTCGATGAAGCAACTTTCACATGATAAATAGGCTAAAAAAGGCTGTCACCAGACCTGTAAAGCGGTAGGCACTGTAAAACAGTGTAATGAACATGTGGTCATCTAGAACGACTGAGAACATTCTAGAATAGTCTGCCTACTTCTATTATTCAGCTAACATTTTCTGTTGTGCTTATATGTAGAAAAATTATCCAAGGATTCAAACAGTGGTGAATAAAGTTGGGGCAATTTCAAATGAATTTAGAGTTCCAAAGTTTGAGATTCTAGCAGGGAAAAGCGATATGGTGACTGAAGTTAAACAGTATGGTGCTACATTTAGACTTGACTATAGTTTGGTCTACTGGAATTCGAGACTTGAGCACGAACACATCAGATTGGTTTCCCTTTTCAAGAAAGGAGATGTTATCTGTGACATGTTTGCTGGTATTGGCCCATTTTCTATCCCAGCCGGACAGAAAGGATGTGTTGTATATGCAAATGATTTAAATCCAGACAGTATTCATTATCTGAAGACAAATGCAAAGATTAACAAGGTGGAGGATTATATCTTCACATATAACAAGGATGCTAGAGTATTCATGCAAAGTTTAATGGCAGTACCTGACCCAGAAACTAAGCCCGAGTGTCAATTTGGTGCTGCTAATCGCTGTTCTGAAGAAATGGGTTCTTCTGGTAATGAACATTCTACGTCGAATGGAAATCATAATGGTACTGCCCCCCCCCCCCCCCCCCCCCCCCCCTGGTAGTTTATGGTGATTTTTTTTTTTGCTCACGGTAAGGCTACTGTATAATAGATGTACAAGAGATCAGGCAGGAGAGTTTGGATGGATCCTCCATGGTAAACACTAACGCCAAAAGGCGTCAAGAAACCTCTAACGAAGGTAAATTCATTGTATGTAATGTTTGTAAGAATCTTGCTAGAAGTCTATTTGCCTTCTTAATGTCAAAGTGTTTATAGCGTGGTAGTTTATCTTAACGAAATCGCGGTATGAGTGAGGTCAGCAGCTTGATAAGCGTGGCAAGTTTAGCTATTATGTTTTCTTGTGGTAGAGTTACACTGTTATGCTTCCTATAGGTGATGTTGCCTGCCAAGAAGATGCCAATCAAACAAAAAAGAGGAACAATAAGAAAGTAAAAAGCTCAGGGCCACTACCTGTCAAGCCTTGGGAGCACGTTGACCATGTATTAATGAATCTCCCTGCTTCTGCACTGCAGTTTCTCGGTAATGTTCTGTCTTATCGTAAACTTTATCATAGCATTTCTGCACAGCAGGATTTGTTTCGTATGCATTAATCACTTTTGCTAAGGACTTAAATCATATCACCACTTATATGAACTTTTCCTCTGCCTTTTGAACTCCAACGCCATAACCGTACATTGTGAATGTGGTTGTGATAAACTGGCTCCCTACATAAACATAACATATCTGCTTCTGGAAAATCTCTCAATCTGTCAGCCACTTTCACCTCTTAGATCCTGGTTTGCGTCAGTATGCACATTTCAGTTCAGCCCATTGGAAACATATGATTTTTTCCCCTTGCGATAGGATTTCTCTCCTGTGTAAAATACCTTGGGGTTGCTGCCTGTAAGTAACAAACATGTAGTTGTTCTATTGTTAATATTTGGTGGAATTGACTTTATATTATTTAACAACGAAAGACATACAGTTGCTCTATGTTTTAGTTTCATTATTTGTATATCTGTTCTGCAGATTGTTTTAGTGGTCTTATTCAAAAGAGATACTGGAAAGGGTCATTACCTTGGATCCACTGTTATTGTTTCATACGTTCGAGTGAATCTGAAGAATCGATATTATGTGTAAGTCTATCCTCGTTGTTTATTTCTCAGTAAGTGATAAATATTCCATTTGATCATACCATAGGTCCACACTGCACAACAGTATTGCCAGTTTCCATATAGTCATATCTGTGTTACGAGGTGTCTGCATTTCTTTTGACAGCTCTTTCCCTCTGTGCAGGAAGCACAAAATAAACTGAATGCCAAGATAGCAGAACCGATATTCCATAGGGTTCGTGATGTTGCACCGAACAAGGTAGATTATCTAGTAAAAGATTCATACTAATTGTCTGCAAAATTTTGTGTGTGCTTTGTTTTGTTTTGTTGATCTTAGCACATGCATTTTCCCCTCCTTTTCCCTTTCTCTGGATTAAGCACAGTGTAAGACCGAGACCAAAATTGTTCATCGGGAATGGTCTTGAAACAGTATATGATATTTATTTCTGCTATGAATGGAATACAAGGATAGGAGAAGATGAGCTCTATTTAGACATGAAGCATGGATTGATTAGTCCAAAATCATCTGTGCGATTGTATCTTTTTGGCCACCAGTACTAGTTTTGCTACTTCACGTTGATTAATGGACGCATGATAAACCTTGCCTGGACTTGTTCTGATGTTCAGACTTTTGTTGCAGGCTATGTTTTGCTTAAGTTTTAGGTTGCCCGTGGAATGTCTTAAGGAGGAAACTGAAGATCACATTCCGTCAGTTGACGGTTAGCCTTCTTCCATGCGTTGCTTCTGAAGTTACGGCCGTTTCCTGGTACACTTCAAGAGGTTTGCTGAAGAAATGTCAGTCGTCCTAGTAAATCTTCGAGCTATGCAGTGCAGTCTGAGCTGAATCACCATTGCATGATCAACGGGAATTAATAGGAATATAGGATGTTTTGTCAGTTTTAACCTGGGAGGTGCTTGTTCGGGGCTGAAATTTAGCACTGCTGACTTGAGTTCTGCTTACATGAGCAAACAAGTGAAGTGGTTGTTACGTGGATTTGTAAGGCTTCACGTAAGTGCAGAGAGAGATTGGTTTCCAGTTTCCAGGTTTTTTTAACCTTGTAATTGAATCATGATGAAATCCGAAATATTAGCACTTTGAACACTATCTGTTTCATATCTTCAATGTAGGTCACCCTAGTTATAACATGCAACGCTGACTGCAAAAAGGAAAAGATGGAAATGCAGTTTTATTTCTTGATATCGTTAGGGTAGCCACGGTAGTTCAAACTAGGCATGCAGGCGTCCAGAGTCAGGGACCTTCCGCATAACGAGAATTTAGCCGAGCATGATAATTAAAGTACTCCAACCTCCGATCCTTATTACTGGTTGCTCAAATGATTGTATTTTGTTAATGCACTTTTTTGATAGGGAACAAATAAAGGCTTCAGGACACGGGATCATTTCCGACTTATTACTTGTTGCTCAAATCCGACTTATTACTTGTTGCTCAAATGATTGTATTTTGTTAATGCACTTTTTTGATAGGGAACAAATAAAGGCTTCAGGACACGGGATCATTTCCGAGAGCTCCTCCTGAAAACCTAGCTGCCGCCACCATCACCTCTGCCTTCATCATAGGCCGGTTCCCCCTTCTCTGGCCAGCCTTGCCGGTGTCGAAAGGGGTGGAGAACCAAATCTATGTGGCTGGTTGTAATGAGTAGTATCATATACCACATATACCACAACCGTAATGCATAGTATTATATGTTAGTATCATAAGATGGTTCATTTATTGTCATGCAAGACACATAGTAACACATCATTTAATATGATACGGTATCATGATATGATACTCAACCATCTCTTTCTTCATTTAATTCTATGCCATCTCATCAAAATTGCCTAGTTGGCATGCATGATACTTCCTATGATACTTCCGTTACGGACAGCCTGAGTGAAGTTCTTAATAAAAACAGTGTTTTCATTAGATTAAGGTTTTAGTAGCCGTGTTCTTCATCAATGGCGTACAAATGCATGTGGTGTTCTTCATCAATGGCGTACAGATGCATGTGGATGCGTTCGCCTGCATCTAGTTCAAGCTACGTGAAGCATTACAATATAGTAGTAGGCTTTGACCAAGTACACCTTTTTTGGCATAATTTTCTCCATCATATTGATGCTGAAAAGGGTGTTCAAGCCGATTGAAGGTGAACTTTCATTCTTCAACGACTACTACTTTTCTTTCCTATCCACAACATTTCAAGGAGTTGGTTGCCGGGAACGAACACCATTATCTCTTTTTTAAAGGGAGGGCATGTGCCTGATTTTATAAATAAAGCCAAAACATACGATCATAACACTCACACAAAGGTATATAGTTGCACCCGTAATCACTGTTGAGGAAATCGTTAACTGCTAGCTGCTTGGTTGACTAGAAAGTAGAGGACATACTAGTGCGATCTTATGCTTAATAAGGATTTTTCTCCTTTAGGGTTTCCCTAAAGTCCTCTCGTCCTTCGACGACGCCGCAGCCGGAGTCTACGCGATTTCACCATCGATCACTCTGGGAATTGATCGGCCGACGTTAGCTATGTTTGCGTGACTACTACAAGGGTCTGCATGGAGGTAATCGTTGGAGATCGACCAGGTGGGGAAGCGAGGGTGGCGCAGAAGGAAGTTCAGAGGGCGATGAACAAATACTCGCAGGACAAGGCGGGTGTGGAGCCTCCTGAAGCATCACAGCGAGAGAAGAGAGTGGAGGATCTGCCAGAAGTGCGGGGTGAGGAGATGTTAGAGGAAGATGGGGGCGATTGGGACCACGTTGGACCCGATCCAACCCTAGAAGATGCTTTTGAAGGGATGAAGCTGCAAGGAGAAGAAGAGGAGGATCTTGATCTCTCGGGGGAGGTGGAGGAACTGATCAAGGAGGTTTGCTGGTTGGCTTTGTTTAGGGTTCATACCCTACGCCCCTTTAGCCATGCGGCTCTTCTAAATTCCATGAGGAACACGTGGGTGTGTGCGCAAGGAGTCACCTTCAACATCAAGGGTCCAAACCTATTCCTAGCACAATGTCATTGCTTAGGGTATTGGAAGAGGGTAATGGAGGGAGGCCCATGGCAATTTAGGCGTGACCCAATTGTTCTTGTGGAGTATGATGGATTCACAAATGTTGCGAAGTACGCGCTTGACATGTACCCTCTCTAGGCGAGAATCAAGGGCTTGCCTGATGGCTCGACGAGGAAGAAGGAGCTTGCGGAGAAGGTTGCTAAGAAGGTAGGAGAGCCCCCATTCACTACCATTATCAACGAAGGGAAGATCAACCCCTCTAGCCACCTTCGGGTGAGAGTTTTTGTTAATGTTAATCAACCTTTGGTGAGATTTGTGCTGATCACTCTCAAGGAGAGGAAGAGGTACCCAGTTAGCTACGAGAAACTTCCAGATTTTTGCTTCTTCTGTGGATGCATGGGACATGTGGTGGAGGAATGTTGTGATGGGATTCATGACCCCAAATTATGCGAGTGGGGGGACTATCTGGAATGGAATAATGATCCCAATGGGGGCAGCGCTGGGTTGGGCGTGGAGGTGGATGGCGGTCTGCTGGAAGGGGTGGTGGTGTTGATGCAGGAAGGGGATCGGCTGGGCGAGGTGATGGTATTGGCAGAGGAGGGAGAGAAGGTAATTCTTTTGACTCGGGGGACGAGGCGCTGGAGCGTACAAGGAACAAATGTTTCAATCTAACCAGCAAGAGGAAGGTTAGGGTGACGGTGTGAAGAATATCCGTAAGAGGCTCATGGGTGCAGATGTCACACTGAATGTTAGGGGACATGCCGTCCCTAACTTAGTTGGTAAAGTCTCAAACACGGTGTTACTTCTCGAGAATGTTAGCTCTTCAGGGATAGGGAGTGCATCCTCTACGACCCCGGGGAAGGAACCTATTGTGAAGAGAAGGTGGCAGGGTGATGAGGCGGGTGGTGATGCATGTATAAAGGAGGATGCTGTTATAGCTTCTGAGGCGGCCTCCGTTGGGGAGGACCGCCGGCCCCAATGAATCTCCTAAGTTGGAACTATCAGGATGGGGGGGGGGAATCCCCATACAGTTCAAGAGCTAGCGACGTTGTGTCAGTCGCATTCCCCCATGCTGTTTTTTATGTGAGACGCGACAAAAAGAAGAGAAGATGAAGAAGGTTAGAGGAAGGATTGGTTTGAAGGGTTTTTGTGGTGTGGATAGCAATGGGATGAGCGGTGGTCTTGCTCTGTATTGGCATGAGTCTCTTGTTGTTGATGTCATGGAAAAGAATGATAGGATAATTGATGCTAGGGTTCGTGTTGACGTTAATGCGGAGCTATGGAGACTTACTTGCATCTATGGGGGACCAAGAGTAGAAAATAGACATCTTATGTGGGAGAAACTTCAAAATGTAAAGAGTGTAAATGATGCACCGTGGCTGATGGTTGGCGATTTCAACGAAGCTCTATGGGACTTCGAGCATTTTTCTACAACTCCTAGAGTTGTCTCCCATATGGTGGCATTCCGAGACACTTTGGAAACATGTGGTTTGGTGGATCTCGGCTTCATAGGAATTCCATACACTTATGATAACAAGCGGTCAGGTGCTAATAATGTCCGTGTACGGCTTGACAAAGCAGTAGCTACAAATGATTGGCGAAACCTGTTTGCCTTTTCTTCAGTTCTCCACGTTCCCTCCCCTTGCTCTTATCATGTGTCTCTTGTCCTCAGGAGTGCTGCAGATGAGGGGCCGGCTGCTCCAAAGAGCAGGAGGTATGAGGTGTTTTGGGAAAGAGATGGCTCCCTACGAGAGGTTATTAGGATGGCATGGGAAGCGGTTGGAGAGGTGCAAAATCTTAGCCAACTAAGGGATGATCTTGCTAAAACCATGTGAAAGGATCGATATGGTTGACTAGAGGGGGGGGGGGGTGAATAGGCAACTACCAATTTTTAGCTCTTCTTACCAATTTAGAGAAAGCAACACAAAGGTTCTCTAAATTAACTACTAGGTGAGAAACCTATATGATGCTAACTACCATGACAACTAGTGCAAGCAAGAAATACATAACAACAATAATATACACAAAGTAAAGGTAATAGATAACCGCAAGTGGAACCGATGAAGACGAGGATCTATTACCGAAGTTCCTTCCCTTTGACAGGAAGTACGTCTCCGTTGGAGCGGTGTGGAGGCACAATGCTCCCCCAATAAGCCACTAAGGCCACCGTATTCTCCTCACGCCCTCACAGAATGCGAGGTGCCGTGATTCCACTATTGGTGCCCTTGAAGGCGGCGACCGTACCTTTATAAACAGGGTTAGGGCTATCTTCACACAATGCTCGGAGGCTCCCAACAAGACCACGGAGCTTCACCACAATGGATATGGCTCCGAGGTGACCTAAACCGTCTAGGGTGCTCAAACACCCAAGAGTAAAAAGATCCGCAAGGGATTAATGGGGGAATCAAATATCTCTTGGTGGAAGTGTAGATCTTGGCATTCTCAACCAATCCCTAGGAAATCAACAAGTTTGATTGGCAAGGGAGAGAGATCGGGCACAAATGAGCTTAGGAGCAACAATGGAGTCTTGGAGGGTCAAAGGTAGGGTTCTTGGAGTGGAAGAACCCTATATATAGTGAGGGAACAAATCCAGCGGTTACCCCCACTTACAGTACCCTCAACATGGTACTAGTGCTTGGAGGAAGCGGTACTACCGCTGCCCCTAGCGGTACTACCGCTTGGTGGGGAGCGGTACTACCGCCATCCCCAGCGGTACCACCGCTAGGCCTGGAGCGGTACTACCGCTTGGTAGGCATATAGCCACGGTAGTAAAAATACTACTACCGGGCCTACCACCACCGGAAAAGTACTCGCAAAAAGTCCGACGAAGTACAACCACTAAGAGAGAGAGGTACTACTGTCCCAAAGCGGAATTCCCTTAGGACTTTTTTAGCAGAGATAGGGAGAGAACATGCGGGAGCTCCATTGTTGCAAAGAAAAGGTGGTGGAAAGAAAAAGTGTGTGCGTGTGTGTTGATTCCACCCAAACCTTTCCGACGGGACCCCCACTTAATAGTACGGCTTTCCTACGACTCAAAACCACCAAAGAGAACCGTAGAATCCACCCTGCTACAATACCACCGAGGGGCAAAGAATCTTCTTGTGCCTTGCCATGTATTATTTGAAATGCTCAATGCACACGATTAGTCCGCAGAGGTACTGTCATCAATCACCAAGATCACTTAGGACGAAATATGCCCTAACAATCTCCCCCTTTTTGGTGAATTGATGACAACACCAGATTTGCAAAAAAATTAATATAATGAAGACATATGCAAACCCAAAGTCTATGAACTAGAGACTGGTTCCCCCTGGATGTGTGCATGTTTAAAGTAGTGCTATGAACAACAAGGCACACAATCCAAGGAAAAACACTCCCCTAGAAATCATAGACTGATACTCCTTGCAATGACCTGATACAACGCTGAGTAAGGAAGCAAGGTACAGCATGTGAGTATAAAGATAAGGGCACAAGATAAATGGACTCACAGGCTAAGCATATAGAGAGGTAATACTGATAGTATAGGGATAGCATATGTCTCACACCATATGACTAAGAGTCTTCACACACATGATAAATTACCCGATACGATAAAACCAGCCAAGTTCAACTAATAAAGACTCAGAAAATACGAAAAACCAAAGCAAATCCCGACACTCTCTCCCCCTTTGGCATCAGGACACCAAAAAGGTAGAGAGGACGCGAACGACACAGGTGGTAGCTCAACCATCAGACTCCTCATCAGATTCCTCCGTAGCCTCCGGACCAGTCTCCTCCGCAGCTTCCTCATCAGTCTCCTCCTGATCAGACTCAGCCCACTAGAAGTCTCTCGCCTGCATCCAACCAACCTCTGGAGTGATGACCTCCTCAGATCCGCTTGAGAAGTGCACGTCAAGCTTCCTCATGATACGCTTATCCCTCTGACGGCTCTCCTTCTCGGCCACATGAGTCAGATACTGCCCCTTCACGTGCATGCAAAATAAGGTCCTCATCTGGTCCTTCAGGTTCTTGGCCCAAGATGGCTCAGCAGAAGAACGGGTATGTGAGGCAGGGCTGCCCTCATCCTCAGCAACAACAACCTTCTCCTCAGTCTCCATGCGATCAACAATACGTGAAGTGGAGGTGTTGGCCCACTTATCTTTTTGGCGCAGCTTGATGGGCTCATGGCTGAAACACCCAGTGGCAGCAGGGAAGGGCACACGAGGAAAGGACTCAGATCACTTTGTCTTGATGAAGTAGTACAGGTAAGGCCCATAGATGGGAACCTTACGGTTGTATATTGCCATGTGAAGCTCGCAAAACATCACATTAGACACATCAAGTGGCCCAGTGTTCTTCATCCGTCCCTCCTCACACATAAGGAGCATCTCCACCAGATAAGAATGAACTTGGTCTTTGTTGCCAACCTGAGGGAACAGAGTGTCGTGGAAGATCCTATGCATGACATCCAAGAAGGAGGGGAGCACATTCTTCCTGAGATAGAAGGGCATCAGCTTCTCCTTGGGGGTAGCACCGGGGTTGGCATGAGGGCACAAGCTAACATGTTTATGCAACCCCTCATCACGGACATTCTGAAGCTTCATGAACTCAACCCAAGAGCCAGACATCTTCTCGCCATTAGTCATCCAGGTCATAGTACGATCCACATCAGCATGAAAGTGGACAGTGACATATAATTGAGCCACTACCTCTGGATTGAAGTCATAGCGAAAGGTGATGAGGTCCTCAATACCTAGCTGCTGTATCATATTCAGGGCCTCTCCAAAATATGCAGGATCCCTCTGGAGATGATTAAGATCAATCCATTGCACCAAGACATATATTTTCTTCCGAGTCACGACAACATCTTGATATATCAGGACTTGCTGCTTGGACCAAAACATCTCACATCCCTTGATCTGAGCCCTCTCAGTGACATACGGATTGATCTTTCGGTGCCACACATACTCTTTAAGAGGCGTAGTGTCATAGTCAATGTTGGCCTCCTTGTCCTTTGATGCAGTGTTCTTGATATTGCGCTTCAGAGGATTGGAACCTTCCGGGTCGTCAGAGTTGCGGAACCTCTTGGACTGGGTGTCACGAACCGGGTTTGAGCGACGGTAGCCACCACCTATGACACACAACACAAACACGCGAAAACGATAAAAAGAAGGCTTGGCAAAGTCCAGAACACAGGAAAAAACACAGATGGAACCAACTTAGATCATGCATACAAAGCACAACGGTAGTACCGCTCATTGACGACCGGTAGTACCGCTCCATGAGTGGTAGTACCGCGTGGTTACAGATCTGACAGAGAAAAATATAGATCTAACCATGATGCAAAATATAGATCTAACCACTATGCATAACCTATTCAACAAAACTCAATGTAACACTCCCAAGATCTCTTCTCCCATCCATGTACGAGACAAAATCATGCCATAACAATGGAGGCAATACACCAAGCCCCTAACCCTAGAACCAAGAACACCAAAACAAGAGAAGAAGGATAGGGGCAGTACCGGGATCCATGGCACAAGGAGGAGGAAGGGGGCAATCCCTTCAACTGGTATGGAAGGAGAAGCGCCGCGGAGGGAGATCTCTTCTTGTGAGATTCGAGAGAAAGAGAGAGATCTCCACGGGAGAGGAACAAATGGGGCAGAAAAACTGCCCCCTCTTCTTATATACCCCCTAGGGTACGGGCAGGGCGGTAGTACCACGCTGGGCATAGCGGTAGTATCGCTTGCCACGGTAGTACCGCTCTGGTCATCGCGGTAGTATCGGTTGGGTCATTACGGTAGTACCGCTCGGGTCATCGCGGTAGTACCGCATGCGGCGGTAGTACCGCTTCCCCTGAGGCGGCACAGACTCTGAAGGCGATAGTACCGTTGTCAGAGCGGTAGTACTGCTGACAGAGCGGTAGTACCGTGCCAGAAAAATACAGAAAAATTCCAGCAATTGCCAAAACTGCGAGAAATCACTATGGACACATACCAGACAAAATTAGAATAGAAAACCAAACAAAATACACTGGCTAGTATTGTCATAACCCTCTTTTAGGGGGCGGTGACCGAAGCCACCTATGTTTGAGACAAATGGTATGACACCGCGAAGGATTATCCTTGGGTTCATGACCAAAGCTCATCTTTGAAGCACAAGTGCCATCAATAATGGATGATGTGAAAGACTTGATCGATTTATGCATAATGGGGGAGGGAAAGTTCATTGGTTGAACAACACTCCCCCTATGTCCATGCCTAAACCTAGAACAAGATATAATGCAAAGTGAGGTGTAGAGTGCCTAGTTTCAATCCACATTACTTGAATCAATGATATTTAGCTCATGCCTTAACTCCCGTAACCTTGCTTCATCTAGGGGGTTAGTGAAAATATCTGCAAGTTGCTCTTGAGTGTTGATGAATTTGACCTCAATATCTCCACGCTTGATATGCTCACGAATGAAGTGATGACGATTATCAATATGCTTGGTTTTGCTATGTTGAATCGGGTTGAGGGAAATCTTGATAGCACTTTGATTGTCACATAGAAGAGGCACTTTGTCACAAGTAACAACGTAATCCTTTAAAGTTTGTCTCATCCATAGCAACTATGCACAACAACTTGCAGCTGCAACATACTCAGCCTCGGTGGAAGACAGTGAGATACAATTTTGCTTCTTTGAAGACCAATATACTAGTGAACGACCAAGAAATTGACATCCTCCAGACGTTGACTTCCTCTCCACACAGTCTCGTGCCCAATCTGAGTCAGAATAGCCCACTAGATTGAAGCTTGCTCCTTTGGGATACCATAGGCCAAAGTTTTTGGTATGAGCCAAATATCGAAAGATTCGTTTAACAGCTGCAAAGTGGCTTTCTTTTGGTGCAGATTGAAATCGTGCACAAATCCCTACACTCAACATGATATCCGGTCTAGATGCACAAAGGTAAATAAGGGATCCAATCATGGAGTGATATACCTTTTGATCCACTGCTTTACCATCGGGATCACTGTCAAGCTTGCATCTGGTTGGCATGGGAAATTTGACCGGCTTGACGTCCTCTAGCTTGAACCTCTTGAGCATGTCTTGGGTGTACTTGGCTTGTTTGATGAAGGTTCCTTCCAAGCCTTGTTTAATCTCGAATCCGAGGAAGAACTTCAACTCACCCATCATGAACATCTCAAATTTCTTGGTCATTAGTGCAACAAATTCTTCATTGAAAGATTCGCTAGGAGAACCAAAAATGATATCATCAACATATAGTTGGCATATGAACAAATCCCCTTTGACCTTTTTGGTAAAAAGGGTGGGATCGATCTTCCCAATTTCAAACCCACGATCTTGCAACAACTCGGTAAGGTACTCATACCACACACGTGGGGCTTGTTTAAGGCCATAGAGTGCCTTGTTGAGTTTGTATACATGATTGGGGAGCTTGGGATGTTCGAACCCCGGGGGTTGTTTCACATATACCAACTCATTTAAAGGACCATTAAGAAATGCAGTCTTCACATCCATTTGTTGTAATTTGAAATCATGATGAAAGGCAAATGCAAGCAACATGCGAATAGATTCAAGACGAGCAACAGGGGCAAAGGTTTCACCGTAGTCGATACCCTCAACTCGGGAGTAGCCTTGAGCCACCAGTCTTGCCTTGTTTTGAACCACAATCCCATTGGCGTCTTGCTTGTTTTTGAAGATCCATTTGGTCCCAATGACATTATGTTCCACCTTTGGTCTTGGCACTAATTCCCAAACTTGATTGCGCTCGAAGTTGTTTAGTTCTTCACGCATGGCCATAAGCCAATCCTCATCATCGAGTGCTTCCTGTACCTGTTGAGGTTCACAATACGAAACAAACGCGTGATGCTCACAATAATTTGATTTTTTTTACGAGTGGATACTCCCCTTTTTAAGCTCCCAAGCACATTCTTCATAAGATGTGATTTGGCCCTTAGCTTGGATGCTATCTTGGCTGCGCGACGCTCCAGGAGTTCCGCGCTAGTTAATTGAGGAGCATCAACTTGATCATCGTCTTGAGCAAGCTCACTGGTTTGTTCTTTATCTTGTGGCTGCTCTTGATCTTGATCTTGTGGCCGCACTTGATCTTGATCTTGAGCAGATTCGGAACCATGTGTTAGAACTTGGACATCATTTGGTGCATCACCATATTTGTGTGGTTGATCTCGTCCTTGATCCTGTTCAGCTGGTTGAGGGTCTTCACTTTGTTCATCGGAAGCGTGTGGGACTAGAGAGGGTGATGGCTCCACTTGAGTAGAGCATTGTCCTTCTCCTTCAGCCACAAGGGGTTCCTCAATGGGGAGTGTTTGACCAATCCCCATTCTTCTTATGGCTTGGGGAGGACTTTCATCACCTACATCACAAAGACCACTTTGCTCCACCTGGGAGCCATTATTTTCATCAAACTCCACGTTACACGTCCCCTCAATGAGTTCGGTGGACTTGTTGAGGACACGGTAAGCATGAGAGTTTGTAGCGTAACCAACAAAAATGCCCTCTTGAGCTCTAGAATCAAATTTAGCTAGACGAGCACCTTTCTTGAGAATGAAACACTTACACCCAAAAACCCTGAAGTAATTGAGATTGGGCTTGTTTCCAGTGAGGATCCCATATGGAGTCTTGTTCAAGCCTCTGCGGATATAGAGCCGATTGGATGCATGACATGTTGTGTTGATGGCTTTGGTCCAAAAGTTGTACGGATATTTGAATTCCGCCATCACTGTTCTTGCCACGTCCATCAACGTCCCGTTCTTCCTTTCCGCCACACCATTTTGTTGAGGTCTGTATGGTGTTGAATATTGATGCTTGACCCCCTCATCACTGAGAAACTCATCCAGGGTGTAGTTCTTGAACTCGGTGCCGTTGTCACTTGTAATCATCAAAATCTTTGCTTCATGTTGGCGTTGAGCTTTATTAGCAAAGTTGACGACGGTCTATTGAGTCTCACTCTTCCTCTTGAAGAAATATACCCAAGTGTATCTTGAGTAATCATCAACAATCACCAAGAAGTACTTTCTGTTGGAAATATGCCCTAGAGGCAATAATAAATTAGTTATTATTATATTTCTTTGTTCATGATAATCGTTTATTATCCATGCTATAATTGTATTGATTGGAAACACAATACTTGTGTGGATACATAGACAAAACACTGTCCCTAGTAAGCCTCTAGTTGACTAGCTCGTTGATCAAAGATGGTCAAGGTTTCCTGACCATAGGCAAGTGTTGTCACTTGATAACGGGATCACATCATTGGGAGAATCATGTGATGGACTAGACCCAAACTAATGAACGTAGCATGTTGATCGTGTCATTTTGTTGCTACTGTTTTTCTGCGTGTCAAGTATTTATTCCTATGACCATGAGATCATATAACTCACTGACACCGGAGGAATGCCTTGTGTGTATCAAACGTCACAACGTAACTGGGTGACTATAAAGATGCTCTACAAGTATATCTGAAGGTGTCCGTTGAGTTAGTATGGATCAAGACTGGGATTTGTTACTCCGTGTGACACAGAGGTATCTCGGGGCCCACTCGGTAATAAAACATCACACACAAGCCTTGCCAGCAATGTGACTTAGTGTAAGTCACGGGATCTTGTATTACAGAACGAGTAAAGAGACTTGCCGGTAAACGAGATTGAAATAGGTATGCAGATACTGACGATCGAATCTCCCGCAAGTAACATGCCGAAGGACAAAGGGAATGACATACGGGATTATATGAATCCTTGGCACTGAGGTTCAAACGGTAAGACCTTCGTAGAATATGTAGGATCCAATATGGGCATCCAGGTCCCGCTATTGGATATTGACCGAGGAGTCCCTCGGGTCATGTCTACATAGTTCTTGAACCCGCAGGGTCTGCACACTTAAGGTTCGGCGTTGTATGCATATTTGAGTTATATGGTTGGTTACCGAATGTTGTTCGGAGTCCCGGATGAGATCACGGACGTCACGAGGGTTTCCGGAAGGGTCCGGAGACGAAGATTGATATATAGGATGACCTCATTTGATTACCGAAAATTTTCGGCATTACCGGGAATGTACCGGGAGTGACGAATGGGTTCCGGATGTTCACCGGGGGGGGGGGGGAGCCCACCCCGGGAAAGCCCATATGCCTTAGGTGTGCCGCACCAGCCCTGAGTGGGCTGGTGTGCAAGCCCAAGAAGGCCCCTGCGCAAGAGAGAAAGAAAATCAAAGAGAAAAAAGGGGGAAGTGGGAAAATAGAGAAGGACTCCACCTTCCAATCCTAGTTGGACTAGGATTGGAGGAGGAATCCTCCTCCCCCCACTTCGGCCGACCCCTTGGGGCTCCTTGAGCCTCAAGGCAAGGTCCCTCCCCTCCCTCCTATATATACTGAGGTATTAGGGTTGATTTGAGACAACTTTTGCCATGGCAGCCCGACCACATACCTCCACGGTTTTTCCTCTAGATCGTATTTCTGCGGAGCTCGGGCGGAACCCTGCTGAGATAGATCATCACCAACCTCCGGAGCGCCGCCATGCTGCTGGAGAACTCATCTACCTCTCCGTCTCTCTTGCTGGATCAAGAAGGTCGAGATCATCGTCGAGCTGTACGTGTGCTGAACGCGGAGGTGCCGTCTGTTCGGCACTAGATCGGAACGGATCGTGAGATGGATCGCAAGACGGTTCGTGCAACGGATCACGAGATGGTTCGTGGGACAGATCGCGGGACGGTTCGTGGGACGGTTCGCGGGGCGGATCGAGGGACGTGAGGACGTTCCACTACATCAACCGCGTTTCTTAACGCTTCTGCTGTGCGATCTACAAGGGCACGTAGATCGGAAATCTCCTCTCGTAGATGAACATCACCATGATAGGAATTGTGTGAGCGTAGGAAACTTTTTGTTTCCCATGTGACGTTCCCCAACAGTGGCATCATGAGCTAGGTTCATGCGTAGATGTTATCTCGAGTAGAACACAAAAGTTTTTGTGAGCGGTGATTTGTGATTTGCTTCCCTCCTTAGTCTTTTCTTGATTCCGCGGTATTGTTGGATCGAAGCGGCTCGGACCGACATTACTCGTACGCTTACGAGAGACTGGTTTCATCGCTACGAGCAACCCCGTTGCTCAAAGATGACTGGCGAGTGTCGGTTTCTCCAACTTTAGTTGAATCGGATTTGACCGAGGAGGTCCTTGGAGAGAGGTTAAATAGCAATTCATACATCTCCGTTGTGGTGTTTGCGTAAGTAAGATGCGATCCTACTAGATACCCATGGCAACCACGTACAACATGCAACAACAATTAGAGGACGCCTAACTTGTTTTTGCAGGGTATGCTTGTGATGTGATATGGCCAACGACGTGATGTGATATATTGGATGTATGAGATGATCATGTTGTAATAGTTAATATCGACTTGCACGTCGATGGTACGGCAACCGGCAGGAGCCATAGGGTTGTCTTTAAACTAACGTTTGTGCTTGCAGATGCGTTTACTATATTGCTAGGACGTAGCTTTAGTAGTAATAGCATGAGTAGCACGACAACCCCGATGGCGACACGTTGATGGAGATCATGGTGTGACGCTGGTGATAAGAAGATCGTGCCGGTGCTTTGGTGATGGAGATCAAGAAGCACATGATGATGGCCATATCATGTCACTTATGAATTGCATGTGATTTTAATCCTTTATGCACCTTATCTTGCTTAGAACGACGGTAGCATTATGAGGTGATCTCTCACTAAAATTTCAAGACAAAATTGTGTTCTCCCCGACTGTGCACCGTTGCGACAGTTCGTCGTTTCGAGACACCACGTGATGATCGGGTGTGATAGACTCAACGTTCACATACAACGGGTGCAAAACAGTTGCACGCGCGGAACACCCGGGTTAAAGTTGACGAGCCTAGCATGTGCAGACATGGCCTTGGAACACATGAGACCAAAAGGTCGAGCATGAATCATATAGTTGATATGATTAGCATAGAGATGCTTACCACCGAAACTATTCTCGACTCACGTGATGATCGGACTTGAGATAGTGGATTTGGATCATGTACCACTCAAATGACTAGAGAGATGTACTTTTTGAGTGGGAGTTCTTAAGTAATATGATTAATTGAACTAATTTTCATGAACATAGTCTAATGATCTTTGCGAATTACGATGTAGCTTGCACTATAGCTCTACTGTTTTATATGTACCTAGAGAAAATTTAGTTGAAAATTGATAGTAGGAAACTTTGCGGACTAAGTCTGTAAAACTGAGGATTGTCCTCGTTGCTGCGCAGAAGGCTTATGTCCTTAATGCACCACTCGGTGTGCTGCACCTCGAGCATCGTCTGTGGATGTTGTGAACATCCGACATACACGTTTCTGATGACTACGCGATAGTTGAGTGCAAAATACTTAATGGCTTAGAAGCAAGGCGCCGAAGACGTTTTGAAACATCATGGAACATAAGAGATGTTCTAAAGAGATGAAATTGTGATTTCAAGCTTGTGCCCTTGTTAAGAGGTATGAGACCTCCGACAAGATTCTTTGTCCATGAAGTAAAGGAGAAAAGCTCAATCGTTGAGCGTGTGCTCAGATTGTCTGAGTACGACAATTGCTTGAATCAAGTGAGAGTTAATCTTCCAGATGAGATAGTGATGGTTCTCCAAAGTCACTGCCACCAAGCTGTGAGAGCTTCGTGATGAACTATAACATATCAAGGATAGATACAATGATCCTTGAGCGATTCGCGATGTTTGACACTACGAAAGTAGAAATCAAGAAGGAGCATCAATAGTTGATGGTTAGTAAAAACCACCGAGTTTCAAGAAAGGCAAGGGCTAGAAGGGATACTTCGTGAAACGACAAAGCAGTTGCTGCACTAATGAAGAGACCCAAGATTAAACCCAAACCCGAGACTAAGTGCTTCTGTTATGAGGGGAACGGTCACTGAGGCGGAGCTACCCTAGATGCTTGGTAGATAAGAAGGCTAGCAAAGTCGAAAGAAGTATATTTGATATACATGATGTTGATGTGTACTTTACTAGTACTCCTAGTAGCACGAGGGTATTGGATACCGGTTCGGTTGCTAAGTGATTAGTAACACGAAATGAAAGCTACGGAATAAATGGAGACTAGCTAAAGGCGAGGTGACGATACGTGTTGGAAGTGTTTCCAAGGTTGATATGATCAAACGTCGCACGCTCCCTCTACCATCGGGATTGGTGTTAAACCTAAATAATTGTTATTTGGTGCTTGCGTTAAGCATGAACATGATTGGATCGTGTTTATTGCAATACGATTATTCATTTAAAGAGAATAATGGTTACTCTATTTGCTTGAATAATCACCTTCAATGGTTTATTGAATCTCGATCGTATTGTTGCACATGTTCATAATATTGGTGCCAAAGGATACAAAGTAATAATGATAGTACCACTTAGTTGTGGCACTGCCACTTGAGTCATGTTGGTATAAAATGCATGAAGAAGCTCCATGCCGACGGATCTTTGTACTCACTCATTTTTGAAACGTTTGAGACATGCAAACCATACCTGTTGGTATAAATGCATGAAGAAACTCCATATAGATGGATCGTTTGGACTCGCTTGATTTTAAATCACTTGAGACATGCAAAACATGCCACATGAAACAAGAGAGTAACTTGTTGGGAGTAATGCATTTTGATGTGTGCTGTCCAATGAGTGCTAAGGCACGCAGTGGATATTGTTATGTTCTTACTTCACTGACGATTTGAGTAGATACAGGAGTATTTACTTGATGAATCACAAGTCTGAAATATTGAAAAGTTCAAGGCAATTTCAGAGTGAAGATCGTCGTGACAACAGGATAAACTGTCTATGATATGATCATAGAGATGAATATCTGAGTTACGAGTTTTGGTACGCAGTAAAGACAATCTGGAGATTGTTTCACAGTTCATGCCACCTGGAACACCATAGTGTGATGATGTATCTGAACGTCATAGCCGCGCACTATTTGATATGGTGCATACTATGATGTCTCTTATCGAATTACCACTATCGTTTATGGGGTATGCATTAGAAACAACCGCATTCACTTTAAATAGGGCACCGCGTATTTCCGTTGAGATGACACAGTATAGACTGAGGTTTAGAGAAATCTAAAGCTGTCGTTTCTTGAAAGTTTGGGGCAGCGCCACTTATGTGAAAAAGTTTCAGTCTGATAAGCTTGAACCCAAAGCGGATAAATGCATGTTCATAAGATATCCAAAACAGTTGGGTACATCTCCTATCTCAGATCCGGAAGCAAAGTGTTTGTTTATAGAAACGGGTCCTTTCTCGAGGAAAGGTTTCTCTCGAAATAATTGAGTGGGAGGGTGATAGAACTTGATGAGGTTATTGAACCATCACTTCAAACAGTGTGTAGCAGGGCGCAGGAAGTTGTTCCTGTGGCGCCTACACCAATTGAAGTGGAAGCTGATGATAGTGATCATTGAGCATCAGATCAAGTTACTACATACCTCGTAGGTCGACAAGGTCACGTACTACTACAGAGTGGTATGGTAACCCTGTCTTGGAGGTCATGTTGTTGAACAACAATGAACCTACGAGTTATGGAGAAGCAATGGTGGGCCGGATTCAGACAAATGGCTGGAGGCCATGAAATCCGAGAGAGAATCCATGTATAAAACAAAGTGTAGACTTTGGAAGAACTTCTTGATGGTAGTAAGACTATTAAGTAAAGATGGATCTTTAAAAGGAAGACCGACGATGATGGTGATAAGTCACTATTAATAAAAGCTCGACTTGTCACAAAGATGTTTTTGACAAGATCAAAGAGTTGACTATGATGTGACTTTCTCACTCGTAGCGATGCTAAAAGTCTGTTGGAATTATGTTAGTAGTTGCTGCATTATTTGTGAAATATTGCACATTGGAAGTCAAAACATTGTTTCCTTGACGGTTTCCTTGAGGAAAGATTGTATGTGATACAATCAGAATGTTTTGTCAATCCTAAGGATACTAACAAGTATGCAAGCTCCAGCGATCCTTCAATGGACTGGTGCAAGCATCTCAGAGTTGGAACATACACTTTGATGAGATGATCAAAGATTTCGGGTTTGTACAAGGTTTATGAGAAACTTGTATTTCCAAAGAAGTGAGTGGGAGCACTGTAGAATTTCTGATAAGTATATGTGGTTGACATATTGTGGATCAGAAGTAATGTAGAATTTCTGTAAAGCATAAAAGGTTGTTTGAAAGGAGTTTTTCAAAGGAATACCTGGAATGCGCTACTTGAACGTTGAGCATCAAGATCTATGGAGATAGATCGAAACGCTTAATAGAAGTTTCAACAAGATGCATGCCTTGACAAGTTTTTGAAGGAGTTCAAAATAGATCAGCAAAGGAGTTCTTGGTTGTGTTGTAAGGTGTGAATTTGAGTAAGACTCAAAACCCGACCCCGGCAGAATAAAGAGAATAGACGAAGGTCGTCTTCTATGCCTTGGCCGTAGAATCTGAAGTATGCCATGCTGAGTACTGCACCTGATGTGTGCCTTGCCTCAAAGTCTGTTGAGAGGTACAAAGAGTGATCCATGATTGAATCACTAAGCAGCGGTCAAAGTTATCCTTAGTAACTAAATGGACTAAGGAATTTTTCTCGATTATGGAGGTGGTTAAAGAGTTCGTCGTAAAGGGTTACGTTGATGCAAGCTTTGATACTAATCCGAATAACTATGAGTAGTGAAACAAATTCGTATAGTAGAGTAGATATTTGGAGTATTTTCGAATAGCACGTAGTAGCAGCATCTATAAAGATGACATAAAGATTTGTAAAGAACACACGGATCTGAAAGTTTCAGAACCGTTGACTAAAACCTCTCTCACGAGCAAGACGTGATCAGACCCCAGAACTATGTGGGTGTTGGATTCGTTGAAATCGCATGGTGACGTGAACTAGATTATTGACTCTAGTGCAAGTGGGAGAGTGTTGGAAATATGCCCTAGAGGCAATAATAAATTAGTTATTATTATATTTCTTTGTTCATGATAATCGTTTATTATCCATGCTATAATTGTATTGATTGGAAACACAATACTTGTGTGGATACATAGACAAAACACTGTCCCTAGTAAGCCTCTAGTTGACTAGCTCGTTGATCAAAGATGGTCAAGGTTTCCTGACCATAGGCAAGTATTGTCACTTGATAATGGGATCATATCATTGGGAGAATCATGTGATGGACTAGATCCAAACTAATGAACGTAGCATGTTGATCGTGTCATTTTGTTGCTACTGTTTTTCTGCGTGTCAAGTATTTATTCCTATGACCATGAGATCATATAACTCACTGACACCGGAGGAATGTCTTGTGTGTATCAAACGTCACAACGTAACTGGGTGACTATAAAGATGCTGTACAGGTATCTCCGAAGGTGACCGTTGAGTTAGTATGGATCAAGACTGGGATTTGTCACTCCATGTGACGGAGAGGTATCTCGGGGCCCACTCGGTAATATAACATCACACACAAGCCTTGCAAGCAATGTGACTTAGTGTAAGTCACGGGATCTTGTATTACGGAACGAGTAAAGAGACTTGCCGGTAAACGAGATTGTAATGGGTATGCGGATACTCACGATCGAATCTCGGGCAAGTAACATACCGAAGGACAAAGGGAATGACATACGGGATTATATGAATCCTTGGCACTGAGGTTCAAATGATAAGATATTCGTAGAATATGTAGGATCCAATATGGGCATCCAGGTCCCACTATTGAATATTGACCGAGGAGTCCCTCGGGTCATGTCTACATAGTTCTCGAACCCGCAGGGTCTGCACACTTAAGGTTCGGCGTTGTATGCGTATTTGAGTTATATGGTTGGTTACCGAATGTTGTTCGGAGTCCCGGATGAGATCACAGACGTCACGAGGGTTTCCGGAATGGTCTGGAGACGAAGATTGATATATAGGATGACCTCATTTGATTACCGGAAAGTTTTCGACATTACCAGGAATGTACCGGGAGTGACGAATAGGTTCCGGATGTTCACCGGGGGGGGGGGGGGGGCAGCTTACCCCGGGAAAGCCCATAGGCCTTAGGGGTGCCGCACCAGCCCTTAGTGGGCTGGTGGGCAAGCCCAAGAAGGCCCCTGCGCAGGAGAGAAAGAAAATCAAAGAGAAAAAAAGGGGGAAGTGGGAAAATAGAGAAGGACTCCACCTTCCAATCCTAGTCCGGAATCCTCCTCCCCCCACTTCGGCCGACCCCTTGGGGCTCCTTGAGCCTCAAGGGCAAGGTCCCTCGCTCCCCTCCCTCCTATATATACTGAGGTATTAGGGCTGATTTGAGACAACTTTTGCCATGGCAGCCCGACCACATACCTCCACGGTTTTTCCTCTAGATCGTATTTCTGCGGAGCTCAGGCGGAGCCCTGCTGAGATAGATCATCACCAACCTCCGGAGCGCCGTCATGCTGCCGGAGAACTCATCTACCTCTCCGTCTCTCTTGCTGGATCAAGAAGGCCGAGATCATCGTCGAGCTGTACGTGTGCTGAACGCGGAGGTGCCGTCTGTTCGGCACTAGATCGGAACGGATCGTGAGATGGATCGCAAGACGATTCGTGCAACGGATCGCGAGATGGTTCGTGGGACGGATCGTGGGACGGATCGCGGGATGGTTCGTGGGACGGTTCGTGGGGCGGATCGAGGGACGTGAGGAAGTTCCACTACATCAACCGCGTTTCTTAACGCTTCTGCTGTGTGATCTACAAGGGTATGTAGATCGGAAATCTCCTCTTGTAGATGAACATCACCATGATAGGAATTGCGTGAGCGTAGGAAATTTTTTGTTTCCCATGCGACGTTCCCCAACACTTTCTGCCCCTAAGACTATCAGAAGATGGAGGACCAAAGAGATCCATATGAAGGAGCTTCAAGGGCCTCTTAGTATAAATGAGAGTCGTGGGACGATGAGCAGTTTCATGAAACTTCCCTTAAATACAAGCACTGCAAGCACGATCTCTGGCAAAACTCACATTTGTTAGTCCACGAACATGGTCCCCTTTGAGAAGACTTTGCGAAGATCTCATATTGACATGAGCTAGTCGGCGATGCCAAAACCAGCTCACATCAACTTTAGCCATTAGACAAGTCGCAGTCTTAGTGGGTCGCTGTGAAAAGTTCTCCACATAGAGAACATTTTCGACATATCCAACATAGGCTTCTTTAAGAGTCTTGCTCCACGAAAGGGCCACGGTATCAAGATTAAAGAATGTGGCAAAGCCCATAATTGCAAGTTGACAAACATAAAGTAAATTATAAGCAAGGGACTCAACAAGCATGACCTTCTCAATAGATAAATCTTGAAAAAACCACGTTACCAAATAGACGTTGAAGCATCAGCAAATTGGACATGGGTGGGCAGGTGCACGTCCACCACCAAGTCCTTGCTTCCGGTCATATGATTTGTTGCTCCACTATCCAGCAACCATGACACCCCACCGGAAGCAAACTCTTGCAATAGGTCAAGGCTTGGTTTTAGGTACCCATTCTTGAATGGGTCCTTTGATGTTAGAAACAAGGGTCTTAGGAACCCAAATAGCCCATTAAATGGACGCATAATAAGAACCAACAAATCTGGCATAGACATGCCCATCACCAGCACGACATAAAACATAAGAAGGATTAAATTTGCCAGCTGTGTTGGTAGGGATGGTTTTGCCCTTCTTGGCATTACCATCCCCTACCTTGTTCTTGTTCTCCTTATGAGTCGCCTCACCCTCTTTGACAAAGATGTCCTTGAGAGTAAGCGATCACTTGTTCGTGTTCTTTCTTTTTCTTTTCGACTTGGATGTAAGTCCAAGTCCCTCCTTTCCTACAACTTCCTTTTGATTACTCAAAAGGCCGTTTAGGTTCTTCTCGCCTTGGATGCATGACACAAGGCCCTTCTCAAGTTGAACCTTCAACTTAGAATTTTCCACCACAAGATGTACATGCTCACAACAAGGGTTAGTTGCACAAGCATTATCAATTAAAACAAAAGGAGGACATGTAGAGATATGCTTAGTAAGATTTGCTTGGAGTTGATCATGAGACTCCTTCAGGGACAAATGTGCACCTTTCAAGACCTTGTGGGCCTTGTCAATTGTATCAAAATCTCCCTTGAGTCTTTCATGGCCAACCCCAAGTGCATCCTTTTCAGACTTAAGCACACGGGTAAGGACAATTGCATGATCTAGCTCTTTTTGTAATTTAGCACAATCATCGTTGTGTGACTCCTCAAGAGCCAAACGAAGACTGTGCTCTTCTTCTAGAGCAATAGATAATTCAGCAATCTCATCGGCATAGTCACGACTATGTCCTTGCAACTCGGAGATAGTCTCCTCATGAGACTCAATGAGGTCATTACCCTCACCAAGTTGTTCCAAAAGAGCAACAAAATGCTTCTTGGATTCTCCTTTGATTTTACACAAAAATTTGTCAAAATCATGCTCATTAAGTTCCACAGCATCACTATCATCAACACAGCTTAACAATGATGGAGTGGTAGTGATGGTGGTCTTAATGCTGGGTGTTACCTGATCGATACCTTTGGCCATAAGGCACTTGGCGATGCGGTTGTCGTTGGGGGCGCCAAAGATAGACACCATGGGAGAGGAGGTGGCAATGGCTACAGTAGCCGTTGCCACCGTATCATCATCATCATCATCGGAGGTGTACTCTTCAAGTGCCACCATACCCTTTGGATAGGGTTTCTTGGCAAAGTTGTTCTTGTTTGGGAAAGATTTGGCTTTGTCTTTGCGAATGAGCTTGCCACCGTTGTCTTCCCTCTTCTCACAAGGACAATCTGCCACGAAGTGACTCACATTGCCGCAATTATAGCATGTCCTCACACGCTGCTTGGTATTGGACCCACTCGAGTTATTCTTGGAGAAGTTGGGCCTTGAGTTTCTCTTGTTGCTCCAGAATTGCCTTGACGCAAGATCCATGTGCTCGTGATAAGCAAACTTAGTGTCTTCTGGGCAGCCATCCTCTTCCTTTTCCTCTTCTTCATCAGAAATAGCCTTGGCTTTTAAGGCAAGTTTGGGTGAAGCTGTCTTTGACCGAACGCGAGAAAGAGCATTATCAGCAGTGTTGTTCATGATATTCATTGCAATGAATTCATCCAACACTTCACCAGAGGACAAGGAGTGAAAATCTGGCCGTTGACGAATGACAGATGACGTGGCTTTGTTTAATGGCATGATGGCCTTGAGAAACTTGCGCTTGATCCATGTGTCATCCACATCCTTGCTCCCGTGATCCTGGAGAGCAACAACAAGAGCAGTCACCCTTCGATAGAGATCACGAGGGTCATCATCTTCCTTCATCACAAACTCATCGGCCGCATCAAGAACCACTTCATAGTTGGACCGTTGAATGCTTGATCTTCCCTTGTATAACACCATGATGTCCTCCCAACAATCCTTGGCACGAGTGAAAGGACGCAAGTGAGGAAGATCTTCAAGAGGCACAACAAATTGAAGAATGAACAATGCAGAATGATTATATTGATTGTCCGCTTCTTCTCTTGGTGTGAGGTTGCTTGGGTCATGCGGGTAGAAGCCTTGCTCAATGATTCTCCATAAATTTGTTGAGCTGTGATTCAAATGAGACTAAATGCAAAACAACCAGTTAACAAACTCCCCCTTAACAAGCTTAGGAGGAGGACCAAGATTATTAATATGCGGTGTAGGAACCGGTCCTCCATAGACCAGGGGAGGTGGAACCGAGGGAAAGGTTCGGGTCCCATTCTTGTTGAGAGGGGAAGAAGGTTGCATACCTTTAGCCGCTTCCTTGGTGGAATTGGCCTCCGATTCCGAGTTGGTAGGTTTGACCACCAACGCTGGTTCAGGAGAATTTTTTAAGCCCTCAAGCAATGATACGTCTCAAACGTATCTATATTTTTTAATGGTTTCATGCTGTTATCTTGTCATCTTTGGATGTTTTATGTACCTTTTATATCTTTTTTGGGACTAACTTATTAATTCAGTGCCAAGTGCTAGTTCCTGTTTTTTCTGTGTTTTTGGCTCTTTTCAGATCTGATTTTGGAACGGAGTCCAAATGGAATAAAATCCCCGAAATAAATTTTTCCCGAACGAAAGAAGATCAGGGGGTTTGAGGGCCAAGGCAGGAGAGCTACAGGGGGCCCACAAGCCCTGTAGCCGCCACCAAGGGGGGGCGGCTAGCAGGCATGTGGCCTCCCTGGCGCCCCCCTCACCTATCTCCTTCGCCTATATATTCCCTAAAATACACAAAGAATCAGGGAATCCACGAAAACACTTTTCTGCCGCCGCAAGCTTTGGTTTCCGCAAGATCTCATCTGGAGACCCTTCCCGGTGCCCTGTCGGAGGGGACTTTGGAGTTGGAGGGCTTCTACATCAACATCATCGCCCCTCCAATGACTCGTGAGTAGTGCACTTCAGACCTACGGGTCTGTAGTTAGTAGCTAGATGGCTTCTTCTCTCTCTTGGATCTTCAATACAAAGTTCTCCATGATCTTCATGGAGATCTATCCGATGTAATCTTCTTTGGGTGTGTGTTTGTCGAGATCCGATGAATTGTGGATTTGTGATCAGATTATCTATGATATATATTTGAGTCTTTGCTGATTTCTTATATGCATGATTTGATATCCTTGTAAGTCTCTCCGAGTCTTGGGTTTTGTTTGGACGACTAGATCTATGATTCTTGCAATGGGAGAAGTGCTTGGTTTTGGGTTCATACAGTGTGGTGACCTTTCCCAGTGACAGAAGGGGCAGCAAGGCACGCATCATGTTGTTTCCATCAAGGGTAAGAAGATGGGCTTTTATCATAGATATGAGATTGCCCATCTACATCATGTCATCTTGCTTAAGGCGTTACTCTGTTCTTTTGGACTTAATACACTAGATGCATGCTGGATAGCGGTCGACGTGTGGAGTAATAGTAGTAGATGCAGAAAGTATCGGTCTACTTGTTTTGGACGTGATGCCTATAGATATAATCATTGCCATAGATGACGTCACGACTTTGCACAGTTCTATCAATTGCTCGACAGTAATTTGTTCACCCACCGTCTACTTGCTTTCATGAGACAAGCCACTAGTGAACACTACGGCCCCCGGGTCTATTCACACCTATCGTTTCCACTTTCGCTTTTACTTTGCTTTGTTACTTTGTTGCTTTCAGTTCTCACTTGGCAAACAATCTATAAGGGATTGACAACCCCTTCATAGCGTTGGGAGCAAGCTCTTTGTGTTTGTGCAGGTACTTGTGATATTCCTCACTGGATCGATACCTTGGTTCTCAAAACTGAGGGAAATACTTACCACCGCTGTGCTACATCACCCTTTCCGCTTCGAGGGAACACCAACGCAAGGCTCAAAGGCCACGGGGGAATCCTTTGCATATTTTCCTAGGAAGTCCCTAAAGGCGTAGCCGTAGCAGAAGGATTCCTGGTGCCGTTGCTGAGGAGTACAAGAAAAGAATAGTCTCCCGTCAGCATGTTTTTCTGGCGTCGTTGGAAGGTCTTTTGTTGCAGTAGCAGAAGTATTTCTGGCGCCATTGCCGGGGAAGGAAAGATCTATCCAAGTAGGTCTCACAAACTCATATCTTGCATTTACTTTTTTGCCAGTTGCCTCTCGTTTTGCTCTCCCCCACTTCACATTTGCCGTTTTCATTTGCCTTTCTCCTTGGCCGTTTTCTTTTGCCTTTTGCCTTTTTGCCATTTTCCTTTGCCGGTTTCTTGCTTGCTTGTGTGCTTGTTTGTTTGTTGAAGTCATCATGGCTGCAAACACCAAACTTTGCGGCTTCTCGAGTACCAATAATAATGATTTTATTAGTACTCCGATTGCTCCCGCCACTAGTGCGGAATCGTATGAAATCAACGCAGCTTTGCTGAATCTTGTTATGAAAGAGCAATTCTCTGGCCTTCCTAGTGAAGATGCCGCGTCCCATCTCAACACCTTCATTGAGCTTTGCGATATGCAAAATAAAAGTGATGTGGATAATGATGTGATTAAGTTGAAGCTTCTTCCTTTCTCGTTGCAAGATCGCGCAAAAACTTGGTTTTCTTATTTGCCTAAAAATAGTATCGATTCTTGGGATAAGTGAAAAGATGCCTACATATACAAGTATTTTCCGCCGGCTAAGATCACCTCCTTACGTAACGATATCATGAATTTCAAGCAACTTGATCATGAACACGTTGCACAATCTTGGGAGAGGATGAAGTTAATGATTAGAAATTGTCCCGCTCATGGCTTGAGTTTGTGGATGATTATACAAATCTTTTACGCTCGCTTGAATTTTGCCTCTCGCAATATCATGGACTCCGCCTCAGGTGGAACGTTCATGGAAATCACGTTAGGAGACGCTACAAAACTCCTTGACAATATCATGACCAACTACTCTCAGTGGCACACTGAATGGTCACCTGCTAGCAAAAAGGTACACGCTATAGAAGAAATTAACTCGCTTAGTGCTAAGATGGACGAGTTGATGAATTTGGTTGCTAGTAGAAACGCTCCTTTAGATCCTAGTGACATGCCACTATCTTCCTTGATTGAGAGTATCAATGCTAGTTTGGACGTTAATTTTGTTGGTAGGAACAATTTTGGCAACAACAATGCTTTTAGAGGAAACTATGTTCCTAGGCCTTTTCCTAGTAACTCCTCTAGCAATTATGGCAATTCCTACATCAACACTTATGGAAATCACAACAAATTACCCTCTGATTTAGAGAGTAATATCAAAGAGTTCAGCAACTCTCAAAATATTTTCAATGCTTCCATAGAGAAAAAATTACTCAAAGTAGACGATTTGGCTAAGAGCGCTGATAGGATGTCTTGTGATATTGATGCTTTGAAAGTTAGATGTGCTCCTCCCAAGGTCAACTTGGATGAAACTTTAAAAGCTATGCGCGTCTCTATGAATAAGAGCAAAGAAAGAACCTCCCAAATTCGCGCTAGGCATGAATGGTTTAAAAGGGTGCGTTCCAGTGATGCAAATCACGAAGATCTTAATGTGCTTGGTGTGACTCCTCTTGAATCTTTGTTTTCGCGTGTCAAACCTATTGATGAAGGGGCTAGATATGAATCCACTTTGGTTGAAAAACTCCCCAATGATTCGGAGTCCACCTATCTTGATGATAAAGGTGTGGAGAGTGGAGTAGAAGAAATCAAAATTTTGGGTAGTAATGAAACTCCCACTTTGGATTTCAACGAATTCAATTATGATAATTGCTCCTTGTTTGAATGCATTTCTTTGATGCAATCCATTGCAAACTCTCCACATGCTTATAGCCAAAGCAAATCCTTTACCGCGCATATCGTAGATGCTATGATGAAATCTCTTCAAGAGAAGCTCGAACTAGAAGCCTCTATACCTAGAATACTTCATGATGAGTGGGAACCTACTATCAAAATCAAGATCAAAAACTATGAGTGCAATGCTTTGTGTGATTTGGGTTCTAGTGTTTCTGCGATTCCAAAGTCTTTATGTGATATTCTTGGTTTTCATGAGATTGAAGAGTGTTCTCTTAATTTGCATCTTGCGGATTCTACTGTCAAGAAACCAATGGGAAGGATCGATGATGTTCTTATTGTTGCAAATAAGATCTATGTGCAATCCTTCATGCCCCATTATTCTTGGTAGACCTTTCCTAAGGACTATTGGTGCTATCATCGATATGAAGGAAGGGAATATTAGATTTGAATTTCCTTTAAAGAAGGGCATGGAGCACTTTCCTAGAAAGAAAATAAGCTTGCCTTATGAATCTATGATGAGGGCTACTTATGGTTTGAGCACCAAAGATGACTATACGTGATTCCATCACCTTTTGCCTAGCTAAGGGCGTTAAACAAAAGCGCTTGTTGGGAGGCAACCCAACGAATTTATCCTTTTTTTTTTCTGTTTTGTGTTTTCCACACTTTCGTAATTCTGTTATTATTGTGTTTTTTGTGTTTATTTTTGCGTTTGTGCCAAGCAAAACCGTTATGATAGTCTCGGGGATGATCGTTTGGTCATGCTGGAAAAGACAGAAACTTTCTGCTCACGCAAAGAATTTTCATTTTTTTCTGTAAGAGATTTTGAGTTGATTCTTTTTGCTGCTGATTGCTACACAAATTCTTAAGACTTTCATAATGTTTCAGAGTTTTGAAAGTACCAGAAGTATATGAAGTGTACAGATTGCTACAGACTGGTCTGCTGTTAACAGATTCTGTTTTTGTTGAGTTGGTTGCTTATTTTGATGAAACTATGGATAGTATCGGGGGGGGGGGGTATTAGCCATGGAAGATTGAAAATACAGTAACCCAACATCAACATAAGTAGAATTTAAGTTTGCTACAGTACCTAAGGAAGTGGTGGTTTGCTTTCTTATACTAATGTTATCACGAGTTTCTGTTTAATTTTCGTGTTGTGAAGTTTTCAAGTTTTGGGTGAAGTTCTTATGGAAGAAAAGATAAAGAGTGGAAAGAGATCAAGCTTGGGGATGACCAAGGCACCGCAAGATGATTCAATGCTGCCGTAAAAGCCTAAGCTTGGGGATGCCCCGGGAAGGCATCCCCTCTTTCGTCTTCAATCCATCGGTAACGTTACTTGGGGCTATATTTTTATTCACCGCATGTTATGTGTTTTGCTTGAAGCGTCTTGTATCGTAGGAGCCTTTTATTTTTGTTGTGTCACAATCATCCTTGCTGCACACCTAGAGAGAGAGACATGCACTCACCATGATTTTGTCGAGCTTCACTTATATCCTTTGGTAGACAATTCAGCTCACATGTGCTTCACTTATATCTTTTGAGCTAGTTGATTTTGCTCTATGTGCTTCACTTATATCTTTTAGAGCACAGCGGTGCGTGACTTGGTATTTGATCTATGCTATGAAAATAGTCTCAAAAGGGGTAGTTATCCAAAGGGATATGAAAACTTCCACCTTCATGTGCATTGAATAGTTAGAGAAGTTTGATTCATCTCAATTAGTTTTGAGTTGTGGTTGTGGTAATCTTGAAGTTATGCTAGTAAGGTGTTGTGAATCTAGAAATACTTGTGTTGATGTTAGTGATTCCCGTAGCATGCACGTATGGTGAACCGCTATGTGATGAAGTCTGAGCATGATTAGTCTATTGATTGCCATCCTTTGTGTGGCGGTCGGGATCGCGCGATGGTTTATACCTACCAACCCTTCCCCTAGGAGTATGCGTTGAATGCTTTGTTTCGATTACTACTAATTTTTTTGCAACAAGTATATGAGTTCTTCATGACTAATGTTGAGTCCATGGTTTATATGCACTTTCACCTTCCACCATCACCCATCACTATCTTCTTAGTGCCGTGCAACTTTCGCCGTTGCACAAAACCCACCATTAGCCTCCCTCAAAACAGCCACCATACCTACCTACTTGGCTTTTTCAAAGTCATTCCGAGATATATTGCCATGCAACTACCACCATGACATGTGCCACCACTTCTACATTGCCATTGCATGATCGTAAGATAGCTAGCATGATGTTTCCATTAATGTCTATGCCATGCTAGATCATTGTCACGGTACACTACCGAAGGCAATCCATATAGAGTCATCGTTGCTCTAAGTTTTGAGTTGAAAGTGTGATGATCATCATTGATGGAGCATTGTCCCATGTGAGGAAATAAAAGAGGCCAAAGATGCCCACCAAAAATAATAATAATAAAAATAAAAAATAAAAAAAAGAGGCCAAAGAGCCCACCAAAAAAAAATGATGAGAGAAAAAGAGAGAAGGGACAATGCTACTATCCTTCAACACTTGTGCTTATTAAGCACCATGGTCTTCATGATTGAGAGTCTCTCATTTTGTCACCACCATATAGCTAGTGGGAAATTTCTATTACATAACTTGGCTTGTATATTCCAATGATAGGCTTCTCAAATTTGCCTTAGGTATTCGTGAGCAAGCAAGTTGGATGCACACCCACTAGTTTTCTTTAAGAGCTTTCACATACTCTTAGCTCTAGTGCATCATTTGTATGGCAATCCCTACTCATTCACATTGATATCTATTGATGAGAATCTCCACAGCTCATTGATATGCCTAGTTAATGTGATCATCTTCTCCTTGTTTGTCTTGCAACCTCCACCACACTCCATACCACTTATAGTGCTAAAACCATGGCTCACGCTCATGTATTGCGTGAGAGTTGAAAAGGTTTGAGAAAGTAAAGGTGTGAAAACAATTACTTGGCCAATAGCAGGGTTGTGCATGATTTAAATTCATTGTGCAATGATGATAGAGCATAGCCAAACTATATGCTTTTGTAGGGATAACTTTCTTTTGGCCTTGTTATTTTGAAAGTTCATGATTACCTTGCTAGTTTGCTTGAAGTATTATTTTTTCCATGTCAATAGAAAGCTATTGTTTTGAATCTAATGGATCTGAACGTTCACGTCACATAAGAGGAGTTACAAAGGACATCTATGCTAGGTATCATGAAAGCATCAAAATATCATTCTTTATCACTTCCCTACTCGAGGACGAGCATGAGTTAAGCTTGGGGATGCTTGATACGTCTCAAACGTATCTATAATTTTTGTTGGTTTCATGCTGTTATCTTGTCATCTTTGGATGTTTTATGTACCTTTTATATCTTTTCTAGGACTAACTTATTAATTCAGTGCCAAGTGCCAGTTCCTGTTTTTTCTGTGTTTTTAGCTCTTTTCAGATATGATTTTGGAACGGAGTCCAAACAGAATAAAATCCCCAAAATAATTTTTTTCCGAACGGAAGAAGATGAGGGGGCTTTAGGGCCAAGGCAGGAGAGCTACAGGGGGGCCCACAAGCCTTGTAGCCGCCACCAGGGGGGGGGGGCGGCTAGCAGGCTTGTGGCCTCCCTAGCGCCCCCTGACCTAACTCCTTCGCCTATATATTCCCTAAAATACAAAAAAAATTAGGGAATCCACGAAAACACTTTTCCGCCGCCGCAAGCTTTCGTTTCCGCGAGATCTCATCTGGAGAACCTTCCCACTGCCTCGGGTGGTCCACCGACTCCCTCTCCATCGTGAACCATACTCTTCAGGTGGTGAAATCCTTAATAAAGAGACATGGCTCTGATACCAATTGAAAGGATCAATATGGTTGACTAGAGGGGGGGGGGTGAATAGGCATCTACCAATTTTTAGCTCTTCTTACCAATTTAGAGAAAGCAACACAGAGGTTCTCTAAATTAACTACTAGGTGAGCAACCTATATGATGCTAACTACCATGACAACTAGTGCAAGCAAGAAATACATAACAACAATAATATACACAAAGTAAAGGTAAGAGATAACCGCAAGTGGAATCGATGAAGACGAGGATGTGTTACCGAAGTTCCTTCCCTTTGACAGGAAGTACGTCTCCGTTGGAGTGGTGTGGAGGCACAATGCTCCCCAATAAGCCACTAGGGCCACCGTATTCTCCTCAGACTCTCACACAATGCAAGGTGCCGTGGTTCCACTATTGGTGCCCTTGAAGGCGGCGACCGGACCTTTACAAACAAGGTTGGGGCTATCTCCACACAATGCTCGGAGTCTCCCAACAAGACCACGGAGCTTCACCACTATGGATATGGCTCCGAGGTGACCTCAACCATCTAGGGTGCTCAAACACCCAAGAGTAACAAGATCCACAGTGGATTAGTGGGGGAATCAAATATCTCTTGGTGGAAGTGTAGATTTTGGCCTTCTCAACCAAACCCTAGGAAATCAACAAGTTTCATTGGCCATGGAGAGAGATCGGGCACAAATGAGCTTAGGAGCAACAATGGAGTCTTGGAGGGTCAAAGGTACGGTTCTTGGAGTAGAAGAACCCTTTATATAGTGATGGAACAAATCCAACCGTTACCCCCACTTACAGTACCCTCAGCAGGGTACTACCGCTTGGAGGAAGCAGTACTACCGCTGCCCCTAGCGGTACTACCGCTTGGGGGAAGCGGTACTACCGCTGCCCCTAGCGGTACTACCGCTTGGTGGGGAGCTGTACTACCGCCAGCACCAGTGGTACTACCGCTAGGCCTGGAGCGGTACTACCGCTTGGTAGGCATATAGCCACGGTAGTAAAAATACTACTACCAGGCCTACCACCGCTGGAAAAGTACTCGCAAAAAGTCCAACGAAATACAACCGCTCAGAGAGAGAGCTACTACCGCCCCAAAGCAGTACTACCGCTCATTTGGAGCGGTACTACGACTGGAATTTTTTGCAGAGACAGGGAGGGAACATGCGGGAGCTCCATTGCTGCAAATGAAAGGTGGTGGAAAAAAAGTGTGCGTGTGCGTGTTGATTCCACCCAAACCTTTTCGACGCGGACCCCCTCTTAATAGTACGGCTTTCCTACAACTTAAAACCACCAAAGAGAACCGTAGAATCCACCGTGCTACAATAGCACCGAGGGGCGACGAACCGTCTTGTGCCTTGCCATGTATTATCTGAAATGCTCAATGCACACGATTAGTCCGCAGTGGTACTATCATCAATCACCAAATAGGACGAAATATGCCCTAACACCATGTCATCGTTGGGTAGCTGGAGTAAGAAGTTTGGGAATATTACTAGGGAGCTGGCCAAGTCCCGAACCCAATTGGAAGAGCTTATGTCCATGAATGCTGACCATCAAAACTTTCGGAGGGTGACATATAGAATGAATGAGCTTTTATACCAAGAGGAGATGCTGTGGCTTCAAAGATCTAGAATTTCCTGACCGAAGGAGGGGGATAGGAACACAAAGTTCTTTAATAACAAGGCAGTGTGGAGAGCTAGGAAAAACAAGATTCAACAACTCACTGACATCATCGATGAGGTACACTCAGACTTGGTTGCTACGGGGAAGCTGGCAAATGAATACTTCAAAGGTATTTTTACTGCCGACACAACACTTGACGCCTCATCGATTGTGGATCTCTTGGAGGTAATGGTCTTGGAGGATGACAACTCCAAGTTGTGCGCCCCATTCAGCGATAAGTAGATAGCTGATGCCTTATTTCAAATTGGGCCCCTGAAAGCTCGAGGTCCGGATGGGTTCCCTGCAAGTTTCTTCCAACGCAATTGGCTAACTGTCAAAGCGAATGTTACTGCTTCGGTCAAGGACTTCTTCAGCACTGGGATTATGCCGGATGGGGTAAACTCAACCTATATAGTTCTTGTTCCAAAAACCCCTAACCCTGTTAAGAATTCTGATTACAGGCCTATACGTTTGTGTAATGTCATATACAAAATTATATCAAAGTGTCTGGTTAATAGGCTTCGCCTCTCTTGGATGGTCTTATATCTCTGGAACAGAGTGCGTTTATCCGAGGAAGGATGATCACAGATAACACACTTGTTTCCTTTGAGTGTATCCACCATATTAAACAGGAAAAAGACCCCACTAAAAGTTTTTGCACTTACAAATTGGATCTGTCCACGACATCTAATAGAGTGGATTGGGTATTCTTGAGGCAGGTGATGCAAAAGATGGGTTTCGCTCAACGATGGAATGGCTGGATTATGACATGCGTCACATTGGTGAGGTAAGCTGTTAAGCTTAATGGGACCCTCTTGGATTATTTTGCACCGACGTGTGGGCTTTGGCAAGGTGACCCCCTTTCACCATTCTTGTTCCTGTTTGTGGCGGAAGGCTTGTCATCGATTCTTCGAAATAAAGTTGCGAGGGATGAGATCTCCCCGGTTAAAGTATGTAGGCTTGCTCCTGGCATTTCCCATTTGCTGTTTGCGGATGCTACCTTACTGTTCTTTGAGGCATCCAGGAACCAAGCTCAAGCTGTGAAGGATGTGATTTAGATGTATGGTAAAGCAACGTGCCAATGTAGTAACCCTGATAAGTGTTCGATTCTCTTCGGTACAACTTGCCCGGTGGGGCAGCAGGAAGAGGTGAGAGCTGTGTTTGGAGTGTCTAGTTTTGTGTTTGAAGAAAAATATCTAGGACTTACTACTCCTGAAAGCCGTATGTCGAAAGGACGCTTCTAAAACCTCCAAACAAGGCTTACTAAGAGATTGATGCAATGGGGGGGATGGGTATCTAGCCCAACCTGGTTGGGAGGTTTTTATAAAGGCTGTAGCGCAAGCACTTCCTACCTACATCATGGGAGTTTTCAAACTTCCTTTCGCTGTTTGATGATCTAACTCAGATGGTTAGGAACTTCTATTGGGGCTCAAAAAAGGGAAGGATAAAGGTGCACTGGAGAGGGTGGCATTACTTGTTACAGCCTAAAGATAGAGGAGGCGCATGATTTTGAGACTTTCGGCTGTTCAATTAGGCGTTATTGGCTCGCCAAGCATGGAGGCTCATTACTAAGCCTGATAGACTATGTGCACGAATCCTAAAAGCTAGATATTACCCTCGTGGCAATCTTATGGATACTGTCTTCTCAGGTAATGCGTCATCTTCTTGGCAGGCTGTTAGTCATGGTCTTGATCTTCTGAAGAAAGGAATCATTTGGCATGTTGGGAATGGTCAGAATATTCGTGTCTGGCGAGATAATTGGATCCCACGACCTCACTCTTTTAAGCCAATATCTCCACAAGGTCGATGTCATATTCGATTTGTTTCAGATTTGCTTAACAACAATGGATCTTGGAATCTGCAGTTGCTACACAGGTACTTCCTGCCGGCGGATGTATCTGAAATTCTGAAGATAAGAGCTTCCCCAAGGCTGGAGGAGGATGTTGTTGCTTGGGCGCCTACAAAGTGGGGGGGTGTTCACAGTAAAATCAGCATATACATTTGCATTTGATGAGTCTGTCAGGGTGTCTATAGTCTCTTCTAGTTCGGCACCAGATGGTAGCAGAAGCTGCTGTAAGTATATATGGAGCTGCAAAGTGCCACCAACAGTAATTTTCTTCGCTTGGAGACTGTCGATTGATTCGCTCCCAACCTGGAGAAACAAGCATAAGATTCAGCTCGAAGTTTCTAGCCGCTGTCCAGTTCGTGACATTGAGGAGCAGGACAACTTTCATCCTTTTGTTAAATGTCAGTTTGGTAGGGATCTATACCTAGCTATGGCCGAAGTTTGGGAACTTCCAGCGTTGCAAATAATGGAAGCAATTGTAAAGGAATGGATGCTTCATGTGCTTGCTCCACTGTTCGAACTGCATAGGGGTTTGGTGATGCTAATATTTTGGAGAAGTTGGTCTGTTCGCAATCAACTGCTACACTCTAAACCTACTTCCCCACTGCCGGTTTCGGTGAAATTCCTGCAGGATTATGTTGAGGCATTATCAAGCATTAATGAAGGCTCTTCCCAGGATCTGATCAAAGGGAAACATAGTTATTGTTTCAGCAAAACCCCATCTAAAAGAGTTGGAGAGAATAGTCCTGCTGCCCCTGGATACCACCTCCATCATGTTGGGTTAAACTGAATACCGATGGCTATTTCTCGGAAGATGGTGATGCTGGGGCAGGAATGATCCTGAGAGACAACGTGGGGGCTATTGTGTTCTCCTCTTGCAGATCTCTTTTCTCCTGTAGATATGCTCTGGAGGCCGAACTGTGTGCTTGTATGGAAGGGATCTCCTTCGCCATTGAACGATCCGCCCTGCCAATTTTGATAGAGATGGACTCAAGCACATCTATGCCGATGGTTACAAGCGGTGAACCGGATCAATCGATCTATGCCTCTATAGTTGGTGAAATTAAATTTCTTTTGAGTCTTAGGAAAACTTGTTTTTCTCTTATCCCTAGATCTCAAAATAAAGCTTTCGATCGCCTAGCTAGTTTTGGTAGGATCGCGGGTAGAACTATGACTTGGGTTGGTTATGCTCCTGAGGATGTTTTGAAGTTGGTCTTGGATGATTGTATTGACCCTCATATTGAGTAATACAAGTATTATTCCCGTAAAAAATAGTCTAATCGGCAAGTTAATTAGCCAATTCATCAATTAATCAGATAATTTATCAGCTTATCGACTACTCAATGACCCTACAAGTAGGGATTAATCAACAAGTTAACTTGTTGACCGACCGAAGTCTTGAACAAGGCCTTCAATAGAAAAAAGAGATAAGGCACACATACTCACAATCTACCAAAATCAGTTCAACAACTAGCGGGGACCACAAGGATAAACCACACCACCGGAGCTCGATCACGTTGAGAGAGAGTGAGAGAGAGAGATCACCATAGTCCGAACATGATAAATTAACATCCTCTCAGTGCTGTCTATAATCGTTTGGATTACCGGTATCGTGGTGACTGTTTTTTTGTTGAAGCCAACAAAGATTTGAGATGCCCAATATGAATGTGAAGCGGAGTTCAGTGAAAATAATAGAGATCTTGCACATGTTTAGATTGGATGCTTGCTATATGATGGAGTGGAGTGTTTTACATTTTTGCAATATGTATATTGATACAAGACACATTGCTTGCCATGTCATCTCCAACTGGTCCAAAATGGACCGCATATGCCGCCATGCAACAATAACAAGTCACAACAACTGGCAGGATTCTACCAAGATATACACTTTTTTACGTGTTTGTTCATAATATTTGTGAAGCACCGTGTAAACAAGATGCATCAATGCTTACTGATGGCGTTCCACCCAACAAGAATTGCTTGTCTTGGGCGCTTTCTTCATTTTCCAAGTCCAAACAAAATAATACCATTATCTATGAAAACTGCCATGCTAGAGACCCTAGAGAACATCAATGGGATAACAAGGGATGATAAATACTTTTCACCTCCAAGCTTACAAACTTTTGACAACTTACTATGTACTTGCAAAGATATAGGCATTGGTGCGTTAATACTAAAATGGCACATCGCCGCAAGCATTTTTGGATTAAGGCATCTACAATCCGACTCTCTTGCTTCTAATAACAAGATTGCAAGTATCTACTTATCAAAATGTTGTGCATACTTGGTTGTGTATTTTCCATAGATATTTCCGGACGAGATGAGATGGTGCATCATGTACAAGGTTGTCAAAAAGGACTTAATGGATTGTTTCATCAGTGCTCCTATCACATCAACAACAATGCCTATTTATCAACAAGTGATGATACTGTTAGATCAAAATTTGACAAGTGGCATTATTGAGAAGAGCCATGGACATCCCTAGCATTATGGAGGCCCTAGTGCGATTGAGGTACAACGAACCTTATATACTCTGAACAATATATATCGTATATCATGAAAAATATAAAGGCAAAAACATAGGAAACATGATTTTAGTTGGCAAATAAAGTCTCAATACACCATCTATATGTGATTATGTGATGCAAATACTGATTATAAGATACATGTACTCAACTTTAAATTAACCGTTGAATAAACAGAACGTGGTGAAGTGCGTCGGGGGGGGGGGGGGGAGGGGCTTATGCCCCCTGTCCATGTTGATTTTACCGTTTGCAAATAATTCTTTTTGATTAAATTATGTAGATACATTGGGCCCTTATTTATGATTGTCCCTAGGCCGCCACACCTTTTGCCATGCCCTAGGGCCGGCTCTAGAGAGCCTACATATATGCAATGAGATGGTGGACTGGAGCAAGGATGCTTCATAGATGGAGAACATGTGGACTTTTCTTAAACAATTCTGGTCAAAACTAATTGTCCACCTTGCCCAAACATGGCACCTTAAAGATCATGCACATACCGTCACTCATGGTGGCGAGCTGATAACATTGGTGTGGACATAACGAAAGTATGCTGGAGATGGTACACCAAAGATCGTGATAGCAACACAAGATAATATGCCAAATGCATGCAGTTCATCTCTTGCCGAGCCGTCTCATCAAGGTAAGCTATGGACATCCCTAAAATTATGAAGGCCCTAGTGCGATCGAGGAAAAATGAACCTTAACAGAGTAGCATATATACTTTCAACAATATATATCATATATCATGAAAAATATAAAGGCATAAACATAGAAAACATGATTTTAGTTAGCAAATAAAGTATCAATATACTATCTATATGTGATTATATGATGCAAATACATATTATAAGATACATGTACTCAACTTTAAATAACTATTGAATAAATACAACGTGGTGAAGTGCGCTCGGGGGGGGGGGGGGGTATACCCCCTGTCCATGTTGATTTTACGTTTGCAAATCATTCTTTTTTGATTGAATTATGTAGATATATTGGGCCCTTCTTTAAGATGGTCCCTAGGCCGCCACACCTTTTGCCAGTCCCTAGGACCAGCTCTTGAGAGCCTACATATATGCAAGGAGATGGTGGAGTAGAGCATTCATTGATGGAGAACATGTGGACTGTTCTTAAACAATTCTGGTCAAAACTAATCTTGCACCTTGCCAAAACATGCCACCTTAAAGATCAAGGACATACCGTCACTCATGGTGGTGAGCTGATAACAATGGTGTGTACATTACTAAAGCATGCTGGAGATGGTACACCAAAGACCATGATAGCAACGCAAGATAATATGCAAGTGCACGCAGTTCATCTCTTACCGAGTTATCTTAGGAAGGTAAGCCATGGCCATCCCTAGCATTATGGAGGCCCTAGTGTGATCGAGGCACAATGAACCTTAACAGAGTAACATATATACTTTCAACAATATACATTGTATATCATGAAAAATATAAAGGCATAAACATAGAAAACATGATTTTAGTTAGCAAATAAAGTCTCAATATACCATCTATACGTGATTATACGATGCAAATACTGATTATAAGATATATGTACTCAAATTTAAATAAGTGTTGAACAAATACAACGTGGTGAAGTGCACCGAGGGGTGGGGGCTTATGCCCCCTGTTCTTGTTGATTTTACGTTTGTGAATCATTGTTTTTGGTTAAAGTATATAGATATATTGGGCCCTTATTTAAGATGGGCCCTATGCCGCCAAACCTTTTTCCATGCCCTAGACAGGCTCTGGAGAGCTTATGTATATGCTAGGGTATGGTGGAGAAAAGCAAGGATTCTTCATCGATGGAGAACATGTGGACTGTTCTTAAACAATTATCGCCAAAACTAATCCTACACCTTGCCATGCCACCTTAAAGATCATGGAGAGACCGTCACTCATGGTGGCGAGCTGATAACAATGATGTGTACATTACTAAAGCATGCTAGAGATGGTACACCAAAGACCGTGATAGCAACACAAGATAATATGCCAAGTGCACACAATTCATCTCTTACCGGGTCGTCTCAGCAAGGTAAGCTTATGTTTCAATAGCTCATAGTTTATTCATGAATTTTCATACTTAGGTTTAGTTTTTTAACCGGGATAAACCCTACACTAAAGCATAATAGAAATACATCGATGATCCAATAGTCCAGGAGACGAAAGAAGGGAAGAAGTGGGTCCAACCCACCATTAGGAAACCCATTGTAGATGCTCGCAATTGGAACATCTACCATGGGGTGAAAACCTAGTGGTACCAAAACTATCCAAAGAAGTTATACATCACTAGAAAAATGCTCACAGATGAGCAAAGTTCAAGAGCTACATAGATCAAAGGAGGATGAAATGGAAATAAACTAAAGTATTAGAAGAGCACTACGCTACCAATGAAGTAGATTAGTCACATCATCAGTCCATCCTCTCACCTTTATGTGTAGATGCCCAAATACAGATCATTTTCTTAGCGTTCTCCTTTAACATTGCTAGTTCGCACTCCTTCCCAAGAAATTAAGTTTACACCACCGCAAAGACTTGTCAAAAGGAGTTTTTGGATGCTAACACTCAAAGATAGCGCAGTTATGACAGTTCTAGATTGCCCAGCAAACAACTAGAAGACCAATCGTACAAAATTTTCACCATGAGGTCGAAATATATAACACGAGGTATAATACTACCAAATGTTATTAGGGCATAGATTAGTGCCAAGCAACAATCCAAGCATACGATAGATCACTCTAGCCATCAGACATAAGAAGAAAAGATGCTGGGATGTTTTTCTATAATTACGAAAAGAGCACTTTGGGTTACCATCCCAATTCTTTTGCTTCATAACATCTCGAGTAAGAAAAATATCCTGAAAAAGTTGCCACGGGAAAATTTGAAGAACACTCTATTGGAAATATTCCCCAGAGGCAATAATAAATTGGTTATTATCATATCTCCTTGTTCATGATAATGTTTATTATCCATGCTAGAATTGTATTGACCGGAAAGTTAAATACATGCGTGGATACATAAACAACACCATGTCCCTAGGGAGCCTCTACTAGACTAGCTCGTTGATCAGAGATGGTTAAAGTTTCCTAACCATAGACATGAGTTTTCATTTGATAATGGCATCACATCATTAGGAGAATGATGTGATGGACAAGACCCAACCGTAAGCATAGCATTTGATCGTATCACTTAGTTTTTTGCTACTTCTTTCTTCATGTCAAGTATGTGTTCCTAAGACCATGAGATAATGCAACTCCTTGGCACCAGAGGAATACCTTATGTGCTATCAAACATCACTACATAACTGGGTGATCATAAAGGTGCTCTACAGGTATCTCCTAGGGTGTCTATTGGGTTAGCGTGGATCGTGACTGGGATTTGTCCCTCCGTAAGATGGAGAGGTGTCTGTGGGCCCTCTCACAAATACAACATCACAAGAAGCTTGCAAGAAATGTGAAAAAGGAGTTAGTCACGTGATCTTGTATTAAAGAATGAGTAAAGAGACTTACTGTTAATGAGATTGAACAAGGTATGAGATACCGACGATCAAATCTTGGGCAAGTAACATATCGATGGACAAAGGGAACTACATACGGGATTAATTGAGTCCTTGACATCGTGGTTCAACCAATGAAGTTCTTTGTGGAATATGTAGGAACCAATATGGGAATCCATGACCCGCTATTGGTTACCAACCAGAGAGGTGTATCGGTCATTTTTACATGATTCTCGAACTCGTAGGGTCCACACGCTTAACATTCGGTGACACTAGAGTAGTATTGGGATATGTACGTTGGTGACCGAATGCTGTTCAGAGTCCTGGATGAGATCCCGGACGTCACGAGGAGATCCAGAATGGTCCGGAGGCAAAGATATATATATGGAAAGTCATATTTGGCTATCAGAAAAAAGTTTCGGGTTTTGCCGGTATTGTACGAGGAAGCTTATGGAAGGTTCTGGAGGATTCCGGAGGGGTCCGGAAGTCCATGGAGGGTTCCATCATGCCCCTTAGTCCATCATGGGCTGTAGGGGGCGTCCTAGCCTTGTTTGGCCAGACCCAAGGTCCATGCAGCTAGGAGGGAAGAGTCCCGAAGGGAGAAGGCACCCTAGAGGTGCCTTGGGGAGGTGGGACTACTCCCCTAGGTCGCCACACCCCTCCCTTGGAGGAGGGGTCAAGGCTGCACCCCACTCCCACTTGCCTCCTATAAATTGTGGAGGGGAGGGGAGGGCTGAACACATCAAATCCTCTCCCTTGAGGCAGCCCTCTCTGAGGGACATGATTAAGGGGTCCTCGGGCCGCTTACCTATTTCCATGCACCAGACTGCTGGGTCATCCTATAATTATCACTGGAATCTGGACTACAAGACGGTGCTGTATCCTAGACGGACTCTTCAGAATATTTGGTGTGCACCCCATCGCAAGATGATAATCAACATGTTTTCTCCTTGGTGTAACCGACATTGTGTAACCCTAGTACCCCTGGTATCTATATAAACTAGAGGGACTTATTCCGTAGGAGAGGTTAAGATCATTACTCATAGGGTTTAGTCCACAAGGTACAATCTCAAGGTAGATCAACTCTGTATTCGATACTCCATCATCAATTTAAACAAGAGCAAGACATAGGGTTTTACCTCCATCAAGAGGGCCCTAACCTTGGTAAACATTATCTCCTTTGTCTCCTCTTACCCATCAATCCAAGATCCATAGTTCGGGACTCCCTACCCGAGATCTGCCGGTTTTGACACCGACATTGGTGCTTTCATTGAGAGTTCCATTGTAGGATCGCTAGAAGGATCGATGGATTGCTTGGTCATGAGCGACGACATCAGTACCGGGGATATCTTTGTCCCCAACCAGCTCTCCGTGTTCGGTAGCATTGTTTCGCATGTCGAGGCAGCTCACCATCTCGGCCCTATCAATGGGTTCGCCCCGAGTAAGGGAATCAAGTGTGACACCCTCGATTTGACCGTACGCTAATCATAGACGCAAATGTGTATGACCAATATCAAGGACTCACGGGAAGATATCACAACACAACTCAAGACACAAATAAAAGCATACAAGCTTCATATTAAAGCCACGGGCCTCGAGGGCTCGAATAAAGAAGCTCAAGAAAGACATAAGTCAGCGGAAGCAACAATATTCGAGTACATACATAAAATAACGTAATGCCTTAGAGAAGGCTGGAACAAATGATACATAGATCGAACGAGGCAAGGCCTCCTTCCCAGGAGCCTCATGAACTACTCCTAGTCGTCAGCGGCCTCCATCATCTGGTCATAGCAATCGTATCAAGGGGAAAAGGGGGACCAAAGCAACGGTGAGTACTCATCCAAAGAACTCGCAAGACTGACATCAGAACTATACTAAGTATGCATCAGTATCAAAGGGATGGGGTTATATGTGGATTGACTGCAGCAATGGGAGAAAAGAGAGAAGGGGCTAGTCCTATCGAAGACTAGCATCTTCAGGTGTCTTGTAGCAATAGACAAGAGTAGAACAATACCACAAACATATAGTCATATTGTTGTAGCAAATTTAATTAAGTCACGCCCATAGATTCTTCCTCCGATCCCTGCGAGAAAGCAATCTCGGAGCGGACATTCCAGTTAAGTAACAATTGTATTTGTATTAGATCGCGATACCGTTCCAAGTCGTCCTATAACCGTGGACACGACTATTCGAATAGTTAATTTTCTTCCTTGAAGGGGTGCACCAACTTACGCGTCACGCTTGATAAACTCTGGTCGGATACACTTTCCAGGGTCATGCCCGGCCTTGGAACATCAACACATCACAACCCTACCTAGACTCAACAGGGAGGCCAGCCCGTCGGTCTAAATCCTAAGCGTGCACGGGTCATGGGCCCATTACCCTTTGCGCTCGTGCATGATGCGTGGGTGACCGATGTTAGTCCTGGCACCTTTTATACAAGATGATGCTTACGAGACCACTCACGCGCGCGCCGCTCCAGTGCTGACGTCTGAAGAGCTTCGGCTGATACCACGATGTCGAGTACCCATAACTTCTCCCAGATGAAGGTTAATGCGAAAAGGTCTCTGAACAACTCAGATAAAATACCCAAATCTCATTAGCATTTTAATTAACACCGCGGCTACGATCAACAATCCACAATATGTGGTTCTGTCGCCCTGTCTTGAGGATGTGTGGCAAGGTCCAAGAATGCCTGGCCACGACTCGTCACATCCACGCGGGAATCCACCCACAACACACCTTATGTACCCAGTATCAAGGTCAAGTAACTGTGTGGCTGTAACATAAAAGGGATTCGAGGTATCACCCTTGATGGATTTTGAACTATGTAACCGTCAAGGTGACCAGGAAGGAATCACCCTCGATGGACCACGCTTGATGGATTGTACTTCATAGTCGTTATCGAAGGTGGAGAAGGAGGAATCACCCTCCGTGAACCACCGCCGGTTCACTACACTACAGAGCTAACATCAAGAGTATGTATCAAGGTGTCACCTTCGGTACTCGATAGTAGCTCTGCATCATCGTACAATAAGGGGGTGTGAGTGATTTGATGGGTCTTGGCTTGTCGATCAGAAGATCGAGACTTTGATGAAAAAGCGGGGACAACTGGACTAAGAGGTCAATGGGGATCATTGAGCCACCTATACTAAGCTTTTAAAGCCGCAGTAGAGTATATAGCAGTGTATCAAAAATAGGCTATGCATCACAATAGGAGCTATCTACAACAATAGCAAAACTAATGCAAGCATGAGGGAGAAAGAATAGGCGATATAGGAATGATCAAGGGGGGGGGGTTGCTTGCCTTGTTGCTCTGCGGCAAAGGGCTGGTCATGAGGAGGGTAGTCGTACCGACAATAGCGTCAACGTCAGCGTCTACCGGAGAGAAGAGGGGGAAGAAACAATAAATATAAAGCAGACAAATGTATCACGAAGCATGACATGGCAATATGCAGTGTTAGGCATGAGCTAACCAGTATTATACGTCATGGACGGATCGGGAAAACGTCTGACGATATTTCCCGGGTCTCTGGCTACTACTGGACACGTGAAAATGATGGAAATTTCCATGTTCTCTATGCTAGGGACACATGAGAGACGAACGAACAACATATTCGAATTCGTGGGTTCTTGTGGTCAACTTTCTTGTACAAGATATTTCCATCCGGATTACAAACTATTTTATATTAATTTTTATAGTTATTTTAATATTCAAAAATTAAATAGATTAAATTTAATTCAATAATTATTTTTGACATCAGCATGATGCCATGCTAACATCAAGAGTCAATAGTGGGGTTGACTCGTCAAAGTGACCAGTGGACCCCACATGTGAGTGACAAATTATTAATTATAGTTTAATTAACATTAATCAGATTAATTAGGTGGTGGCATCCACGTGTCATTCTCTGTTTAGATTTAATTAAGTATCAGAATTAATTAATCCATTTTAATTACCTAATTGGGCTCGACCCACTTGTCATACACTTAAAATTAATAGGGGGTTAATTAATCTAATTAACCATAATTAAGGTAATTAACAAAATACTTAATTAATTAATTACTTATTTTAACCAATTATATATTTTTACTTTTATTTTTAAAAAACGGTTAGAGGGGGGTGTGGGCGTGCGATATAAGTGAGTATGGGGGGATGGTGTTTGTGGGGGACTTAACCCACTAACCACATCGGACCGACCATGGCAAAGGCGAGCATCGACATTAGCGGTCGACTGCGGCCAATGAGCAAGACTGGAGGGGGCAGCGACCAGGGGTCATGGCCTGATGGTGGGGGCATCACCGATGGCAAGCAGCAGTCACGGGGCAACACGGAGTGCCGTGCGGGGCGGTGAGCGGCGGCGCGACAGGTGCGGCCAGGGCGCGTGCGCACAATTATGGGAGAGGGGGCGCAGTGGCCGGTGTCTGGCAACGCGGGGAAAGCTAGGGGGAGCACGAAAATGGTGAGGTGCGTGGGGAACACGACCAGGGGCACGACGACGCTACGGCAGGGGGGTGGGGGCGGCCAGCGGGGCGCAGAGCGCTGGGGTTGGTCGCTGGAGTGCGACCAGAGAGGGAAGAGGGAAGGGGGGAGGGTGGAGCCCCATGGCTCACTTGCGTTGCCGAGAAGGGGGGGGGGCGAGGCTCGGTGGGGCTCGCAAGGTAGAGGCGACCGGTGGTGGTGATGGCCGGCAGGGTCGCCAGCTGGCGGTGGTGCGGGGCCGGGGGCGAAGGATCCGGCCGAATCCGATTTGGTGAGAGAGAGCCTCTAGGGAGGGCTCTCGATGGAGGGAAAGAGAGAGATTGAGGGTGCGGGTGGGAGTTTAGGGTTTCGAGAGGGGGTTTTATACCCCCTCGGGTATATGGGCCGGTTAGGGGGTTTAGGTGGGCCGGTTGCTCAGTTGGGGCTGGTCCAATGGGGGGAAGGCTTCTTATTTTCTTTTATTAGCTTCTAGTTTTTTTCTTTTATTAGTTGCCTGTTTTTCTAAATTATTTAATAACATTCTCACCTTGTAAAAAATAAAGGGTTTGGTCCAACAATGCCATGCATTAATTAGCATTGCCATAATGTGTTTGGGGCATTTTGAAAGTATTGAATATTGCAAAAAAATCAAAGAGGTCATTTTAATAAATAATTTTCCCACTCTTAAAAATAGATTTGAGCCACTTAAACATATGATAAAATGTTGGTTGCATTTTAGAATAGCTTAGGGAAAATTTGCAACCTAAGAATGATTTTTATTTTGAAGTTTGCAAAAACTTTAAATCCACTTTTGAAATGAATTTGAATTGCAAAGGAATTTGAATTGAACTTGATCCCAAGAAAGACCGTACTTGGATTAGCAAAATGGATTAGCTTAATCCCCATGTTGATGTAGCTTAATTACAAGGGGTTAGTGTAGCATAATCAAGGGATGTCACAACTCTCCCCTACTACAAGAAATTCTCGTCCTGAGAATTAAGAGACAGAAGGAAAGATCTCGAGGTATTCATCACGAAGATGATCCTCGCGTTCCCAAGTGGCTTCATGTTCAGAATGATTTGACCACTACCACTTGGTGACCTTGCGACGAGTCCGACGTTCCGCCTGAGAAAGAATGCAGACCGGATGCTCTTTATAAGAGAGATCTTGTTGCAGCTCAAGCGTATCATGATCCACTGCTCAGACATGATCTTTGACGCAGCGGTGGAGCTGAGACAGATGGAAGACATCATGAACGTGAGAAAGGTTCGCCGACAGCTCCAATTAATAAGCCACTTTTCCACATCTTTCGAGAATAGTGAATGGGCCAATATAGCGAGGATCTAGCTTGTCCTTGATCACAAAACGATGTGCACCTCTCATTGGTGTGACTCGAAGATAGGCCTTTTCACCAGGTTGATAGACCATATCTTGATGATGACATTCATACTGACTTTTTTGACAAGACCGAGCAGCCTTCAGATTTTCATGAATTATGCGGACTTGATCTTCGGCATGTTGGATAATATCCAGATCGAAGAGTGATTGTTCTCCTGTTTCTGACTAATTTAGAGGAGTTTGACACCTTCGTCCATATAGTACTTCAAAGGGGGCATCTTCAGACAGCTTGATAGCTATTGTTGTAGGAGAACTCGGCATACGGGAGAGATTCCTTCCATTTCTTACCGAAAGAAATGGCACAAGCTCGAAACATGTCTTTGAGAATTTGGTTGATTCGTTCAACTTATCCTTGGGATTGAGGGTGAAATGCGATGCTAAAGGAAAAATGAGTCCCCATAGCTTTCTGAAAACTTTCCGAGAATTTTGAAGTGAACAAGCTGCCACAGTCCGAGCTGATTACCAACGGAATACGATGGAGTGAAACAATTCTGGACATGTATAGATCTGCGAGCTGACTTGTAGTAATTGTTTCTTTGATGACGATAAAATGTGCAACTTTGGACAGTCGGTTAACGACGACAAGAATAACATCATTATCTTTCTGCAATATGGGAAAACTAGTGACAAAGTCCATTTCAACACGGTCCCATTTCCATTCAGGAATAGAGATAGGTTGCAGAGTTCCAGCAGGCTTTTGATGTTCTGCTTTGATTCCCCAGCAAATATCACATTCTGTAACATAGCGTGCAATGTCTTGTTTCATATTTGACCACCATAATTTTTGAAGGATGTCTTGGTACATCTTGGTACTACCCGGATGAATAGACAGTGGTGTATCACGAGCTTGTTTCACCACCCTTCTAGTCATCCTGAAGTTTTCCCTCTTACATGGTATATAAAGACGACCCTTGAAGTACAAGGCACCATCATCAGCAAGAGTGAAGCAAGAGGGTTTACCTTCTGCAAGGTAACTCTTAATCTTATCAACTTTAGGGTCAAACAGTTGAATAGTTTTGACACTGTTCACGAGATCTGGTTCAACAACCAGGTTACTGAGGGTGCCCTGATTAACAACACAAAGGTTCATCTTGCGAGACTCTTCATGGGGGGGGGGAACAAGATAACCCTGAGGAACAATATGGAGGTTCAACTTACATAATTCCTCTTTAAGACGGTCGTGAACCTTATGAACCTGGAGGTAGTTGCAGTACGACTTGTGGCTCAAGGCATCACTCATTACATTAGCCTTGCAAGGTGTATAAGAAATACTGAAGTCGAAATCTGATATGTGCTCCATCCATCTTTGTTGACGGAGATTCAGATCCGGCTGAGTAAACAGGTATTTCAGACTTTGATGATCGGTGTAGATCTCACAACGATTATCAAGAAGGTAATGCCACCACTCTTTCAGTGAATGTACAACTGCAGCAAGTTCGAGGTCATGAACTGGATAATTCTCTTCATGAGCACGCAATTGACTAGAGGCATAAGCAATCACTTTACGATCTTGCATTAGGATACAACCTATCCCTTGACAAGAGGCATCACAATATATGACGAAATCCTTTTTAGTATCAGGAGGAGCAAGTACTAGAGCGGACATCAGTTTGTCCTTGAGTGTTTGGAGACTTTCCTAACATTTATCTATCCACTCATACTTAACACCTTTGTGAAGCAGATTGGTTAAGGGCTTCGCAATCTTGGAGAGGTTCTCGACGAATCGACGATACTAGCTGGCGAGTCCGAGAAAACTTTTGACTTGCTTGACATTCTTCGGGGGAGTCTAGTCAAGAATAGCCTGAACTCGTTCGGGGTTGAACCCAATACCATCCTTGGAGATCACATTACCAAGGTTAGTCACTTCGCCCAGCCAAAATTCACATTTGGAATACTTCGCATAGAGTTGATGCTCTTGAAGCTTTTCCAGTACAAGACGAAGATGTTTGTCATGTTCTTATTTATTCTTTGGATATTCCATAATATCATCTAGATATACCACGATGAATTTGTCGAGGTAGTCCATGAATATATTATTCATCAACCGAGAGAAGGTTGCCAGTGCATTGGTTAAGCCGAAGGACATGACTGTGTACTCGTGTGAACCATATCGAGTAACGAAGGTGGTCTTTGGGATATCCTCTTCACGAACACATATCTGGTGGTATCCCAACCTCAAGTCGAGCTTAGAGAAGACTTGGGAACCAACAAGTTGATTATACATATCATTTATCCGAGGAAGAGGATATTTGTTTTGAATGGTGGTCTGATTGATAGGACGGTAGTCTTGAACCGAACGATCTGTTCCATCCTTCTTCTTAACAAAGAGAGAAGGCACTCCCCAAGCAGAAGAACTAGGATGAACGAAACCCAGGCGGAGCGAATTGTCAGTTTCTTGCTTAAGTTCAAGTAGTTCATGTGGTGGCATCTGGTAAGGACGCTTGGCGATAGGAGTGGTATCGGGAACCAAGTCGATGACAAACTCGATAGCTCGAGCAGGGGGAATCCCTATAAGTTCTTCTGGAAAGACATCTTGGAATTCGTGGAAAATTGGAATGTTTTCGATCCATTGAAGAGGTGACACATTTAAAGCATTCAGGGCATATAACTGTGCTTCAACATCTCGAACGGGATGAGCATGATAGCTTATTAATTCATTTGAAGGGTGTAGGAGGTGGCCGGTTTGGTGGCACAAACGATTAAAGTTGTATGACCTTTCAACCAGGCCATTCCCAATATGAGGTCAATGTTGGAAGACTTCAGTAATATGGGAGTGGCAAGGAATTCCAATCCTTCAATTTCAACGGTAACATTGGGACAAACCATAGAGGTTTGACATTGGCCCGTGAGGGTGTTTACCACTACCGGAATGTTCATCTCTTCGCTTCTAATGTCATGCATGTATGAAAAAATTTCTGACATAAAGGAATGCGATGCTCCTATTCCAAACAATACAAAAGCAGGTACTGAGTTAACAAGAAGTGTACCCATCATGGTAGCAGGCTGGTCCTAAGCTTGACCCATCTCAATGTTGTTGGCCTGCCCACAAGCATAAGCAGGCTTGGCATTGTTGTTTCGGTTCTAGTTGTTGCCACTGCGAGCTGAAGGAAGTGCCAGCTAATTCGGATTCTGCCTGCAGTCTCTAGCACAGCTACCTGGACGGCCACACTTGAAGCACGACCCGTTGTCAGGGTGGGAAGGAGGAACTCGAGGCGGTGGAGCCGGAAGCCTCGGCTGCCTAGGTGGTGGTGGAGGCGGGCGAGGTGCAACATAGGACGGCCTTGGAGCAGGAGTAGGTGCATGGTACATGTTGTTGGGAATCCAGATCTTCCGCTTCTGTGCAGATGAACATAAGCATGCTTGGCATTGTTGTTGTAATTCTGATTGTTGCCACTGCTAGTTAAGGGAAGTGTCAGTTGACTCTGATTCTGCATGCGGTATCTAGCACGGTGACCTGGACGACCACACTTGAAGCATAGCCCGTCCTCAGGACGGGAAGGAGGAGCTCATGGTGGTGGGGTTGGAAGCCTCGTCTGCCTAGCTGGTGGAGGAGGCAGACGAGTTGCAATATAAGATGGCCTTGGAGAAGGAGCAGGTGCATGGTACATGTTGTGGGGAATAAAGATCTTCTGCTTCTGAGCACATGATCCCGAAGATGAGCCCATGTCACGGTTGCGCTTGCTGCTATCCTTGTATTCTTGCAGACCAGCTTCAACCTGAATGGCCTTGTTCACCATTCTGGCAAAATTAGCATAATCATGAAAAAGGAGTGCCAGCTTGATGTCAGGGTGGAGGCCATCATGAAATTTCTCCTGTCTACGAGCATCAGTTGCAATGTCTTCTTAAGCATAGCGGGATAAGTCCAGAAACTCCCGCTGATAAGCATCCACAATTTTGTTGCCCCGAACAAGGTTGCGGAACTCACGCTTCTTCTAGTCCATGATTCCCTGAGGAATGTAGCAGGCACGGAAAGCAGCTTGGAACCCCGTCCAAGTGATGACAGTTCCAGTAGGCTGAGAGCGTTTGTAACTGTCGCAACATTGAGCAGCAGGACCCTTCATAAAGTAAGCTGCAAAGTTGACATAGCTCTCCAAGGGAGCACTGGTAGACTCCGTCTCATAAATGATGTCACGGAACTAGTCATCAGCATCAAGAGGCCGAGTTGAGCCATGTTAAATCGCAGGGTTGAGGTGGTAGAAGTGTTGTTGTCTCTTGCCTTGCTGCTCGTTCAGATTTGGCCTTGGGAACTGATCCATGAGTCCTTGCATAAACTGGCGATTCAGTTCAAACTGTTGGACTACCCCAGCCATATATTCAGGAGGCGGGGGTGGTGGATTGTTTGCGGCACCACTTGGGCAGCTAGTTAGTCTAACCATCCTGCTGAAATTTAACACGGGTATTTTAGCATAATGTAATTGCAAGGGTATGGAATTCATTCATGAAGTAATCAAGCATAACGAAGGGAAAATCCGATAGATACTTTATAATAATCAAGTTTGACATACACATCCATACATAAGTTCGATTATAGACCTTCGACTACAAGTTCGAAATTTGGCAATTACCTGGACTCACTAGGAGGTATGAAGGAACACGGTGGAGGGATACGACAACGAGACATAGTGATAATGCTACATCACGTCGGAGACAACGACTCAAACTGAAATTCGAAATTTGGTGATAACCTGGACTCACTAGGTGACACACAAGTACGCGGTGGAGGGATACAACAACGAGACATAGTGATAATGCTACATCAACATCGGAGACAATGGCTAAATCTAGATAGATGACGGTGACCCTCACAGAAGAACCTAGGGGCACGATTCTACCTCCCGTTGTGACTCATGTGCACGTACCACATCGACTCAAGGAGCAGAGGTCCAACTGCAGGGGTACGTCCTCCAACAGTAGGCCACTCAAGGCTTGATGGTAGCTATGTCGTGCGCGGGTGGAGGATGTACTCAGGATGGAGACTCAGAGTGACTGCTGGCAGCAACTTTGTCATCGCGTCGTAAAGACGGGTAAACGTGGCGTACATCTCGATAGTCTGAGCTTGGAAGGCACGATCTAGCGCCTCAGTGTACTGCACCAGAACCTGTGGGTCGTAGCAACAACTCACGTACGGGGTACAGATAGCGGCGTAGGATCGATCATTGTGCTCCCGAACAGAGGCAGTGTAGGCAGTGAGATCAGATCCAATCTCATCCCAGCAGGAGCATACGGAATGTATCTGAATGCAATCTCCTCCAAGCGAGGGTGCACCCCACGGAGGCGGGTGATAGTGATATAGGCACCATCATGGACGACCATATCGACCATAACCCTAACTCCACATAAGGTGTGCAACTCGTTGGTGGAGATGTCCGCCCGATCGAAGATGTGAACCTCAGCCTGGTACTGTTCCTGGTTGAACTCGTGGAAGTCCTCGTACACGTACTCGGGGTACCAACGATATCCTAGCCTGGACAATTGGTCGACCAGAATGGCCGGGAACCCAGTCGCATCGACAACCATAGTCACACGTACGATCTGTCTTGTGGGACGCATCTGAAAAGAAGGTTCAGGGATGTCAAATGACAGTGTGTGTAATATTTTATCAGAAGAACAACAATAGATAATCCAACTCTCTGGGTTGATGTGATTACGAGAACCTAATGTTAGAGTTAGCAAAATCTTTAACCTAAAAAGAAGAGAGATCAGAACCCACAGTATAGAAGAGAAGTAAAAGATACTAATACCGCCCAATTGAGATGTGGGCCCGTAAGCACACAATAATGTTATTAAATTTTTTCAAGTACTAGACTCAACTTAGGCCAAGGAGTTGGAAAGGGGGCTACCTATAGGTAGTCGACTTTGATACCAACTTGTGACGCCCTCGATTAGATCGTACGCTAATCATACACGCAAATGTGCACGACCAAGATCAAGGACTCATGGGAAGATATCACAACACAACTCAAGACACAAATACAAGCATACAAGCTTCATATTACAAGCCAGGGGCCTCGAGGGCTCGAATACACAAGCTCGAGAAATACATGAGTCAGCAGAAGCAACAATATTTGAGTACAGACATAAAACAAGGTAATGCCTTAGAGAAGGCTAGCACAAATGATACATAGATCGAACGAGGCGAGGCCTCCTGCCTGGGAGCCTCCTGAACTAGTCCTGGTCATCAGCAGCCTTCACGTAGTAGTAGGCACCATCGGGGTAGTAGACGTCGTTGGCGGGATACGCCATCTGCTCGGATCCATCATCTGGTGTTATAAGAGGGGAAATAGGAGGAGCAATGCAACGGTGAGTACTCATACAAAGTACTCGCAGGACGAACATCAGAACTATACTAAGTATGCATCAGTATCAAAGGAATGGGGTTATATGTGGACTGACTGCAACAATGTGAGAAAAGAGAGAAGGGGCTAGTCCTATAGAAGACTAGCATCTTCAAGTGTTTTGCAGCAATAGATGAGAGTATAACAATAACACAAATATATAGTCATATTGCTAGAGCAAATTTAATTAATTCATGCCCAGAGATTCTTCCTCGACTCCCTACGAGAAAGCAATCTCGGAGGAAACATTCCAGTTAAGTAACAACTATAGTTGTATTAGATCAGGATACCATTCCAAGTCGTCCTGTAACCCTGGACATGGCTATTTGAATAGTTACTTTTCTTCCCTACAAGGGTGCACCAACTTACCCGTCACGCTTGATAAACTCTGACTGGACACACTTTCCAGAGTCATGCCCGACCTCGAAACATCAACACGTCGCAACCCTACCTAGGCTCAACAGAGAGGCCAGCTGATGACCCACAAGTCTAGGGGATCAATCATAGTCCTTTCGATAAGTAAGAGTGTCGAACCCAACGAGGAGCAGAAGGAAATGACAAGTGGTTTTCTGTAAGATAATTTCTGCAAGCACTGAAAGAGCGGTAACAAGTTGTTTGATAGCAAGATAGTTGTAACAAGTAACAAGTAGCGAGAGTAACAATATGTAACGACCAAGATGCGGTCCTTTCCGATCTGGGGATCGAGGCCCCGAATTGGAAAGGAGTGCATCTAAGCGTCTCGGAACCAGATAACACAACACATTCATAATAACAATAGATAGACAATCAGGGATTCAATTTCCTTCTCATAAATATATCAGAGTACATCACGCATACAATCAAAGTAGTTCCTCTACGGACTACAAATCAAGAGAAAATGGCTATGCTACCATGCCTGCTAGCCCACGATCACGACCACGCCTCAATCTTCTGGATAGTTCACGTACAGGCGGTCGGTCTCCTCATCGTACTGCCACGCCAGCTGCGTGCCGTCGGGATCACCTGTCTCTGGGGTACCTGAACCTGTTGGTATTGTGGAGGAATCCGTGAGCCACGGGGATTCAGCAACCTAAGACCTTGGTGCCAGAACTAGTCAAGTTATTAGGTTGGATAGAGCAGAGTGTTTAAGGTTGCAGCATTCTAAGCTTGATTTGGTGGCTAACTTACGTAGAACATTTATTAAGGTAGTCTATACTAGCGGTCGAGAAAACTTGATCACTAAGTGATCCTGAACACCTACCTACGTCAATCATAACCCCACCGTGTTCCCGATCGAAGAGAGGTCTTCGAGGGGACAGTCACGGTTACACACACGGTTGGCAATTTTATTAGCTTTTGTTTAAGTTATCTAATACCGAATGTTAACAAAATACTCCAAGTTGCCACATAGCCGCGGGCATGGCTTTCCGAAAGATTAAACCCTGCAGGGGTGCTCCAACTAGTCAATCACAAACGTACACGGGCCGCAAAGTAATCCTCTATCACGAATCTCGTGATCTCGTTGGATTCCTTAGAGGAAAACCTCAACTCTGGGGGGGGGGGAACCAAAGCTTCACCGGGATTCCTATACGCAAGATATATCGCTAAGGTAAGGCAAGACTAGCAGGACCTCCCGTCGTGTCGACGACCCTGATAAGAGCCGCATATCTCAGTCTCAGGACACGATGGATGAGCGACGCGTACAATGGGCTGATAGAAATCTCTCAAGTTGCCCTGAGTTGGCCCCGCACAGTGCTCTAGTTTGTACCAACACTCATGAGGAGCACTAGCCCGGGTTGTTGATTAAAGATCCTCGGGGTGATCATTCCCTATACAGATTATTATTAAGTGATTAGCAAATTAACACCAATGTCGGGTCTTGCCGGACAAGTCTTAGCACTACGCGATTTATCGAGGGGGTCCCCATAACAACCCCGAACGTGTTAGGAGCGATCAATATGGAATCAAACACCGGTAGCCGGTAACTATGGCGGCAATAACGGAACAAAGCACCCGGCAAAAGGCTAGGCCTTCCGTAATTTAACAAGTATATAGGTGCTTTAATCAAATAATAGAATTTAAGATAATGATATCAAGCTCATGTTATCACATGAGTCAAAGCACCTGCATCTAGCAACTCTAACATTAGTAGCTGAGCAAAGCCTACTTAGCCATTCAAGTTTGCTAGGAAGGGATCAGTGTTTGGGTTCATGGCATAGCAAGAGGCAATTACTTCAGTGGTAGGAAGCGAGCATATGACAAAGGAAACGTAAACTAGCATAACAAGTCTAGAGATGGAATCAAGGTCATATCATCTTGCCTGTGATATCCTCAGCTTGGAATGGTTCTGGATCGTCCTGCACGTATTCTCCCGACTCCATGTATTCGTTCTCCGATGCCGGTGCTACCCAACATAAGAATAACATCTAATGAACAACAGCACCTCAAGATGCAACAATCATATGATGCATGAGATGTATATGAGCATGCATCACTATTTCTATCACTAGCTCTAGCATAAGGAGTAAATACATGTTCCTGGACAGAACTGCATGCTAACCTATTTTGACATGCATGAGAATGAAATGATCAGATGCGTCTCGTGAAATCGATGCAAATCCATATAAAGAACATTACAATCGGAGCTACGGATCAACGGGAATCAACGAAACAAGATATGAAGCCCTACGTGTCAAAATCATCACCACACACTCAAATGGGACAAATCTGGTATTCCCAGGTTGCGAAGACAATAAACAAACCATCATGGGTGGGGTGGAGCAAAGAAGAACACCATAACATCAACTATGCACTCACAATCATAGAAATGACAACACTACACAATCTGCCATAAACTGCATCATAGCACTTTGTGAGCTACATGCAAAGCACCTACAACCACCCAAACATGACAAATAATATATGTGTCTGTAGCTAGACAAGAATACTACAGCACAAGCAAGAATCACACAAAAAGGAATTAAACACAGAAAGTTACGAGGCTGCAAACTTGCCCAAAAACATCAGTTTTCAGGGACTTGGTGAAAATTCCAGATTCTCACTTTCTGTCTATGCTCTGAAGCAGTTTGACAGCAGCCAAAACAATATCTACATGACTCCAAATGACATGAAATTTTACAGGGAGCTACAAAAATATATCAGGTCCAACTTTCTAGTTCAAAGCTAAGGCTAGATCACAATACATTGACCAGCACAACCTCATCAACAAGAGAAGAAAATATAAACAGATTCTCAGACTTGGTGAAAATCTCAGATTTTCACTAATCTGGAATTTCAGCCACATGCCTACTTTGAGTGGGCATAACTTAGACATATGGAATCCTAATCATGAGATGAAACCAACATGAGGTAGAGGGGGTCACCCTCTACTACCACAACCAAGAAACAATCACAAAGGCTCACCACAACTCATGGAACCAAGCTCCAAACATAGAAGAAAATGAAAATATGTCATCTTCAGAAAATGTTACAATATCAAAACTGAGTTCACCAATAAGTTCCTTGGGAGATTGTACCCCAAAAACATATATAATATGTGGGCACTTACTTGGAACAAGTTCCACAAATTAAGAAGGAAGAAGCTACTCCAAATCATGTATAGTGAATAGTGCAACAATTCATGTGACTATCACTAGAAAAACTAATACATAGATGGTCTCATGTGCACAAAGACAATAGTGACATGAGGGTTTTGACCCCATGTGTGTGTCATAGCACATCACACCAAGCTCATCTACCAAACTACCCACACACACAACACCATGCCCTCTCACATATTGTCATGTGGAGGTTGATAGTTTGCAAATGTGGGAAAGATCCACACACAACACCATATCAACTTGCACATGGCTATCAAGGCACCCCATGCCTTGTCATGTGTGTGACACACACACAGGCACTAACATCTTGCACACACACAAGGTATGTGGGAGAGGATCCACACACACAAGCACATTGCTTGCACAAGCTAGTGCAAGAGCTCACCACCCAAACATACATGATAAACACACTCACATACATGCTACTAGCCTAGTGCTACACACACAAGTAAACACACCACACATACATGGCATCTAGCTCACAAAACACATTTGCAAACAACCTACACATAAATTCCTACCAAGTTATATCTACACATGCACTCTACACTTGCTAGCATCATACACTAGGGACAACATGCTGAAGTGAGAGAAATAAAATACCCACATGAGAGTAAGCACTTGCAGCAACTCTACCAGCAATACATAGCAAAACAGATCTGAAATTCTTAAAAAATAAAAAGGACAGGGGAGGGATTCGAACCCACACCCCGTGTATCACTACACAGGAACAACACCACTCTCCTACTAGGCTCTTGCTCGACAAGTAAGGTAGGCTTGCGGGGTGAGCTTTCCCTGGAAGCTACTGCTACTAAAATCAACAGATAAACAAAAGGGGCGCACGGGGTATCGAACCCACAACCTACATCGCCAAAACCATCCTCATTACCACCCTGCTACGAGTCGTTGCTTGACCTATAAGAGGAGGTAACCCTTTTGGGGTAACCCCCCTTTGTTCCTGCACCAGATCGGCGGTGGCCGGAACAAGGAACGACGAATGGAGGTTATGCGCGCCAAATCACGCTACGGGTGCTCGCGGGGAGGAAGAGGAGACCACCAGGGTCTCATTCCCGTGCCTAACCCGGCGGGAGGAAGACCTACACGACGGCTCCTCGACGCACGGCTACGCGGTGGCGACGGCGACATGACAGTGACGCTAGGAGACTAGGAGGCTACGCGCGAGGGGGAGAAGGCGAAGGAGGGACGAGCCGCTCACCTTGGAGCCTTGGGCTCGATCTGCTTGGCCGAAGGGGAAGAAGCTCGTGTCGACGCAGCTGCTCCGGCGACGGCGACATGGAGCGAACGCAAGGACGGGGATCCGGCCCTGCTAGCGCCAGGAATGGGATGGGGGGGAGGTCCCCCATGTGTAACATCCCAAAATTATAAATTTTGGAATGTTAATATAATTATTAGATTGATTGTTTGTTTGTATGAGTGATTGAAACTTGAGTGGAATTTGAAACATTTTTAAAACTTTTGAATGAGAGGGAATAAAATGACTTTCCCATTTTCTTTTGAATTCAAATTCATCCATTTAAAACCAGTGAGAGAAGATAACATGACTTCTTCAACTATAAAGAATTTGAATGAATGTGGCATTTGATTTTTTCCTTTGGTTTTTGATTTGAATTTTATTTTTGGCACAATATTTCAACCACATTTTTTTCCTGACAATATACTTGCCAAGCAAGAAAGAGAGGAGGTAACATGACACCCCCCCAAAAAATAAAAGTCAGAAGAAAAATTAGTGCCAAAAATTTTAAAGACAAAATTTGGATTTTATTGATTTTTTTAAAAAAACATTATAAAGTTTTTATTTTGTGAAAAATAAAATGTTCATGTTGTAGGAAATTTTAGTCTGAAAATTTTGATATATAATATGCCTATATAAAATATTCTCTTAATTTCTTTATAAATATATTTTCTTTCTTCGTTGTTTTTTCAAAAATTAATAATAATAAAAAAAAAAATGGCTGGCCGGAAGTGCGCTACACGCGGCTGGTCGGAACTCTTTGGCCCATGCGGCACCCCTCTTCCTTTCTTTTTCTTTTTCTCCACAATACGTATATGTTTAGTCCCACATTGCCTATCTATGGACCATAAGACTTCCCTTCCACCTATAAATATAGACCCATAGGAGCATCCAAAAATCATCTATTTCGGGTTAAATCAATCTTTTGATTTGACTATGTTTATTAAATAAAAATATTCTTTTCTCTTCGGCGGGATTTCTCGAAGTCGTCTCCTCATTGGAATTAATTCTTACTCTCCATTCTAAAGGTATTTCTCTTCGTATTTTTTTTACTCCCGTAGTTTATTATTTCTAGACTAGTATTCCTACACTAGTATACGGTAGAGTAATTAGATATATTAATTAGTCTTCGTATTTCCACATTAGTACTGGAATTCTTTTAGACGTAGCACTTTTATTTCGTAAAACAGCTTGGCCCTGATTTTTCAAATAGTCATAACTTTTTACTCGTTTATCCGAATTAGATGAAACCAACGCCTAGAGTTTCGTCTTGATCCCACCTATCGTGTGAACCTATCATATCAACTTTTTGAAATTTTCAAATTTCGAAATTTTTTCATATTCATATTCAAACTTCTTTTGATCATATCTTTTTATCCGTAGCTCCGTTTTAGATGAATTCAATTGCGTCGGATTCGTATCAAAGTAATCTTTCCATTTGTGTCATTAGTTTTAACTTTTCAACTTATAATTTTGATCAAATCATATTTATCTATTAGTGTCCAAAAGTGTTCACATTGTTCTAAGCCGATTCAATGTTATATTGAAGTATTTGTATATTTTGATCCGCTAGTTCAAATCTAGTAATTCTTTTTTCTACACGCTCATATTGATCTCCTACATCGAGTAACATCATTAGTTTCGACCTTTGAACATTACAAATTTGAGTGATTCAAATTTGTATTCGAACATTCATTTGATCTTATCTTGCAAATCGTACCACCTTTTCAATTGATTCCTTTTACCCCTAAACACTCATGTCATATATTTTTGTACGTAACCATCATACTTCAGTTCAACTTCTCTTGACCTTTTGAATGCAAATTCAATTCATACTTCAATTCGCTATAACTTGCGTTGTAGTGCTCCATTTCAAGAAATTCTTTCTACAAATAAATTCTTATGTCTTATACTATTTGTCAAACAACATTCATGTTGTTCTCCCAATATTTTTGATCATCTCCCATAGTGTATGCAAGTCGAGCTTATATAGCAATAGTTCATCGTCCATTAACTCTTTTGATCTCATTCATGCACCTTCACTTTACAACACACTTAGGACCTTTTTATTAAACCTTAGTACGTTGTTATTTTGCACCAAGACATGCTTTGTTCTTATGTTCTCTTGGTTCTTCCTTTTTGGCATGAATGTTTATTGAATGCTATTTGTTTACGATAGATTGCTCGGAGTGTGGCGAGTAGAATTATCAGGATTATGAGAGCGACTATCTTCATCAAGTAATACCAGGCAAGTCATTTGATCATGTATCACCTATGTTTTATGCATCGTAGTTCTACCTTCCTATGCCCAATTGCATGCTGAGTAGGTACTTGGAAATTATGGTTACATAATGTAGTATCATGTGGTA